>NW_004797735.1:505837-538354 GCF_000002075.1 Aplysia californica | reverse complement strand
GGGGGCACTAGCGATCCGGGCGTTGAACGTCGCAGATACAAATGCGTTACAGTATTTTCCCCCCTCGGCAACTGATCACTATTTCTATTATAATGTACCATGGTAATCTAGTCTTGACGTAGATCTACATAATCAATTGTGCGCTGGTCTGTGGAATCGAAAGTTGCCATGTGCTAGGCTCAACACAGCAACACAATTGTTTGGTAAACAATCGAGATGACACAGGCGTGCATTTGAACGAATAAGGTCATTTTTTTAAAACACAGCTCATCATATGCAGGCATTCCAGGCACTACATATGACTTCTCTTCATACATTACTTGCTAAGTGCCTGTAATTATCTACACAAAACCTCATGTTTGCTGTAACGAACACTCGGATTCAACGAGGTTTTAGGTCAGGCCCGGTGAATCCGAGTTCCACTGTATTACTGTACTGTAAGTGTAATGTTAGGGCGATTTTTAAAAAACAACAAAAAAACCCAAAACGGTACAACTTTTTTTTCTAAAAATGTCGCACAAAATTTGTACTAGTATGTTGTAATTTGGAACATATATAATTCATTCAAAAAAGGAATTTGTTTGACATGAAATTCACAAAGAAGAAACTAATTTTAGAAAACGGAAATGGCTTTTATAAATACCACCTTGATGATGATCTATACTATAAATGCAAAATGCACCAATTTAAAAGTAGATCTTGTAAGGAAAGTCATGTAATGATTGGTTAGTTTTTTTCCTTTCATTATTAAAATCTAATCTTTCCATCCCTGTACATTTGTAACCTTTACTTTAAACATTTTTTTTGGTACAAAGTAAAAAAAAAATTTTTTAATTCTGGAATTCCGAGAACCAATCGTCCATATGTCCTCTTTGGACTCGACACATTTTAACGCGGGGTTCGTAATGTTACAGTCAGTGGTGGCCAAACTCAAGGATCAACTCAACCTTGAGTAAAGAGTACTCAAAGCCACACACATTACATCTTCAGTATGGAGCTGTTTTTTATTTTTAGAGATAGGAGGGGAGAGTGAGGTTGTCCAAATAGACAGCATTTGTGGAATTGATATATAACTTTAAAGATGAATATATGGGCTTTGCCAAGGAACCAAATTAAATGTCATAGTATAGGAAATTTTCACGCTTTTCAAGACGATCGAGGAATCATGAACACATTGCTTACCTCTGACTCTGATAGCTTCGCGAAAGGGAAAATGGTACAGTTACAGTAGTACTAGTAGCAGTAGTAGATGACGTTCTGCCTTGAGAATGTGGACCGTTGAAAATGAGGAAAGTCATTGCTGCAGACATCGTCTACGACAGACGTTTCATGGGCTCATCTGCTGAATTCTGCACCCTGGTGATGTTTAAAGGGGTGCAAACGGTGTTGGTTTGACCTGAAGTGGTCGTTTTGTCTGGGAATTATTACACGCAGTTCTGATTCTCTGCAGGTCGGAACTGATGGACAATTTCCACCCCTGACATCAAAGAAGGCATTAAGGCTGTCCCCGCGGTTTTATGCAAAAAAAATTCTGAAATAATGCAAACTGAGCCCAAAAATGTTAAATTATGCGATTCTGTTAATTTAAACAAAAAATGATAAAGGAAAATAATCAGAAATTAAGCAAAAAATGATCAAATTTTGCTAAATTATGCGGGGTGCTTAAAACCATGGGGACAGTTAAGGGCGTTTTAACATTACACAAGTATTTCCGTACCTTGCGCGAAACTTACGAAATAGGTTGGTGGTGAGGAAATGTTCAACTTCAACACGAAACGCTGTCTGCTCTTTATTAATCTAAACCAAACCATGATCTCAGCAGGCAGAGGAAACTTGAGAAAACTATCTGCAAAGTTCATTCTGTTGGCCTGTTAGACTGCTTTAGTTGGCATTATGGCTCAATCGTTGAGAATTTGTGGTAGGCCTAATGCTAACAAGTGCGTCATACTACAAAAGTGGGGACATAGCTGAAAATGGGTTGTTGTTTTTTACGCACTATGAAGAGCAAGACTATTCTGTGGATTTTTCTGAAATGAATATCAGACAAATTCCTTTTGACTTCCTAATGTTGGGTACAAATTTGAAAAGCAAAACTTCAGTGTGGAGGAAAGTTGTTTTTTTTTTAATTTGTAGAGGTTGGGTTGTTGTTTTTTTTGGATCACCCTGTATTTGCCTTTTTCTTTGCGCATGACGGCAGTCGGGCAAGACAGCTAGATCATTAGATGAGGCAAAACTGGCCACAGTTGGTTTCTAGTCTCAAAAAGTCTACCACTGGTCAAGATGGCAGTCGGTGCTATCCCGTTTTACCGCCAGCCCCGCGGTACCGCCAACTTTAATCTGTCCCCGTGGTTTTATGCACCCCGCATAATTTAGCACAATTTGATAATTTTTTGCGTAATTTCCGATTATTTTCCTTTATCATTCTTTGTTAAAATTAACAGAATCGCATAATTTCACATTTTTGGGCTCAGTTTGCATAATTTCAGAATTTTACTTGCATAAAACGACAGGAACCGCTTTATGCTCGTCCCAGGGTAGGCGGAATGACGGGGTTCGACTGTACACAGTACATCATGTACATTCAATCCACCAACTGAACAACTCACCGCTGTATGAGAGGCGTGGCACCATCCTGCTGGAACCATTGATGACACTGTCTATAAGTATAGTCTATCGGTACATGTACTATCACTACTATCAGTGTCACAAATGCGTCATAAAGATTCTCAGAACATGGAAAGAGAGTATTTCACAATACAATGTACATGTAGGCCCTATAACAAAGGGGCCAATGTGAATAAAAATGTCCTGGTGACACTCTGCCGTTCATATTGTGGCTTAGAGTACTTAGAGTACAGTGTATGGAGATTCTTTCCGACAATTTCATCTGGCATTGATGTGCAGTGGAAACCTGATATAACAGGGATACTGAGACCAGAGAAAAAGTCCTGTTACATCAGATAAAATTTCCAAACTGCAAGTCATTAACATTTACAGCTGAAAAACCTCTTTATATCGAACCGCCACCTTTCAGCCAATGGGACGAGCGTGCCATACTGCCCCAACGTCAAGGAACACGATTCTGCTGTGCGATCCCAGTTTGAAAAGTGTCTTTTTGTTGCTGATATTACATGAACATGCACATGTATTCAGAGCCGAGAGTCTTCTCTCTCTCTCTCTCTCTCTCTCTCTCTCTCTCTCTCTCTCTCTCTCTCTCTCTCTCTCTCTCTCTCTCTCTCTCTCTCTCTCTCTCTCTCTCTCTCTCTCTCTCTCTCTCTCCCTATCCCCCCCTCTCTCTCTGTCTCTCCATCCCAATGCCTTTCTAGTGGGAGGTGGGAGAAAATTTTTAATTAAGTAGCCAACCAGTGGGTGTTGTGCGCCATGTGCAAGGTGTACCTCTGGCGTCCGTTCGCTGGCGGTATGAATTTACATTAACTCTAAATAAGGACGTACAACGCACACGCCGTTGACGGATGGTGGTGTGAAGACGTAAATGGTATATATATATAGATAGATAGATAGATAGATAGATAGATAGATAGAGAGAGAGAGAGAGAGAGAGAGAGGGGGGGGGGTGCTCCTTTGGAACATTGGCAATACCTGGCCGTAAGCGGGGCTGGCGGTTTAACGGAGGGCGGTACAACGAGATTTGACTGTACATAGTTGTACTACGAGTACGAGCTTGAAAATTCCAGTTTTCCAAGTCCTGTTCCTTGACTGTTGAGAAGTTTTGTCAGTTGATTCTGTAATTATCTTGAAAATAAAAAAATAAAAAGTTTTAGAAAAGGGAGGATAATTAAACTTCACTTCACACTGCACTTAAACATAGTCCTTAGCACCCCCGGCCTCTCACGAGCCTGCTTGTATACATGACATATTATGTTACATGTACACGGACTGTGTGTTGGCTTCCAGACACATCAGTGTGGGCTGAGGTTTGTATTCAGATGGGTAAAGATTTCGACAGTCATGCTAAGCAGGCCTGTGCCAGGGTCCAATCAGTTAAGTTGTTTGTACTGATAAAAAAGTATTTTTAAATAACTGAATTCTCACGCCCCAAAACAAACTAGTTTTCACTACAAGTTCATTTAAGTTAATATCATGTACAACATCTTTGACGCTATTTTGATAATTTTGTTGCACATGACTGCTGGTTCTTGAGACTAGAACAAGAAGAAGTCATCTCATTAACTTATTTATACGTCCGGAATCCAGTCCGACAGTAGAGAACTGCGGGTAAAATTTCCCCCATTTTTACCCAGTTTGACCATGCAATTTTTCTCTCCATTTTTGAAACCTATATTATATCCATTTCCCCCGAAGTTTCAAGCGCCCGTTTCAATCAATTATGTTTAGAAGTCATGTAAAAATAGGTTTAAAAAATAATTAGCGATTTTGGGTCTTGTTTTAAAATATTTTCTTCATTTTTTCCAAATATTTATTTTTCCGACTTCAGATTACGTCTTTTCTGTTATTTTTCAGATGAATGGCTTCATTGTTTTACGCAATGTGTGTCCATAGGTGACCTTTACTGAAATAGAGCCCTTTTTGAAGATAGAAAATAAAGTTACAATGAGTGTTTTTGTTGGGAGTTTCAAGGCTTTTTGCTATTTGTCCATAGTAGGCTACATATTTCCAGAGTCCATAATTATTTTCATAATCGTAATATTACAAATCTCGCGTTATTTGTTCATTACCTTGGTGTTGTAGTTTGTACTTACTAAAAATGAAAGAGAGAAGATAGCCTTTGAAATTTGATGAAATTATCCAATATGGCAGACGTTTGCTTGCTTGGTTACCATGTGCTTTTAACAATAATTACTTGAATTTATTCTTTGATGTCTGATTAATATAATAAATATATCAGCGTTGCTATATTTAGTCATGGGATATAATGGATTTTAGAAATTTCACAAGCAGATGGCCTTTATAATAATAGAGCATTTGTATATCGCAAATCCCTGCTCAACAGCAAGCTCTGTGCGCTTCACAATCTATACTATTACCTCAGCAGACCTGAGAGCATTCTGAAACAGTCTCAACTTCCTGGGAATCATACAGTGCTAGCGGCCGTTGATAGGCGCTAAAACAACATACTGACAAGATCTTTCGCTGTCTATGGGCGGGTACCCATTCCCACCTGGATGAAGTGAGGTTCTCAACATTTATCATGGTCATCATCATTGCCTTTCTCACCCTGCACCAGGGTATAGGCCACGGACAAACACCTTCCACCTTTCTCTATCCCGGGCTAGCCTCTTGATGTTATTCCATGTCTTCCCACTTTTCTGTACATCGATTTCTGTGATTCTTCTCCAGGTCCCACGTGGTCTTCCCCTTGATCTCTTACCCTGTGGGTTCCAATCCAATTTATCATGGAACAGACACAAAAGTACAGAAACAAATCTTGATTGTTCAGTAGAATGATATTTTATTATACTGTTTTTCTGCTCTCAGTTGCTTGATATTATTCACAGATACAACAATGACTGTATGGTACTTGTACAAGCAAACATCACACAGTTATATACGCTAACGTGAAGATGTCATTTGTGTGTGGGGGTAGAACAGGAAGGGGGGAACCACATTATCATGGTTGTAGGTGTAGAGTGGCCACGGATCATGCACAGAGATCTCTCAGCCTGTGAGGCAGTCATGAGCAACTGAATGAAGATGTTGAAACCTATCTCTGTACATTTCACTACTTTCACAAAGACAACTGCATTCACAAAGTGCATTGCATCTAAAACATCCTATTTTATCTTTAAAAAAGACACAAAAATATAGATGTGCAGTAGTTCCTTGTCATTGACACACATGGTGAATGAATACTACATGAGGAGGAATGAAATGAGATGTCATGTTGTACAGTACACATACCATAATGAACAGTTGTCCAGTTTAGTGAGTAAGAAATATATTGCACCTACTTTAGTCCCCACTTTACAACGCAATGTAATCAATATAGAATCTACATATATAATATTATTTTATCCACGTGAATAAAAATATGTGTCACGACGTGTTGGAATCAGGCGCTCGTCAATTTTTGGGCATATGGAGTTATGAGTGTCATCTGAAAGCTGATTTATTTGCCTTGCTTCCAATGAAATAAATATCCATTTACCTTGAATAGAACTCATGACTCAAGATATTTGTGATTGAAGGAAGTTAGGTTGCCTGGTTTCAGTGGTGAATGAAATTAGTGAGAAAATGGCTGCCAAATTTTGGTAACTCCAATAGCTAAAGAGCCTTTAAAAACAGAAAAATGACATCTTTTTTTTTGCCTTTAATCAATGTTTTTAAAATAAAATTCAAAAGGAAATGCGTTTTTATATGGACATAAAAGACGTTAAGTTAAAAAAAATAATCCATAAAAATGTTTAAACTGGTGGAAAAATGCCTGTTGCTCTGATTTCGTTATTTTGACGAGCGCCTGATTTCACCATGCTGCCTCACATATATATGTGGTACACTGTGCAAGAAAGTCTCCGACTCAGATCTGTTTTGTTGGTTTCTATCAAAACTCAAACGAAAACTTTCTTCATTACTGTAGGCCTACCTTTCAAAAATTGAATTTTTTTTTTCAAAAGACAAGTTAAGGTTCATGTTTCTCTATTGGACGTCATTCTAAAATATATGACGGTAACAGTCGCAGACTGTGTAAGTCTGAAACTAGGTAAGGTTTTATTTTTGTCTGCAGTGAAAAGACGGCTTAAAAAACCCTCTTGCATCGTGTCTTCATATACGCACATTTAACAGGTGAAACTTTTGAAATACGACAGTCACATATTGTGCGTTCATCCATTTAATGGCACCCTTGCTTGCACATTGTTTTTCTTGAAAGTAGTAATCTCTGATTAACTATGTTTGCAGCTCTTACCGTCAATACAGTCAATTATTGAGCCACACATTTAGAATCAATATTATTTAAATATGCCCCTCTGAACCAAAAGAATTTTAAACTTATCAATAAAATCATTCAGGGAAAAATTCGTTTGACGGTATTCGGGGTGGGAGGAGCTACAGTGGGTCATCTAAAATAAAATTGACTGACTGACCTAGTCCTGGATCAAAGGGCTTTGTAACTTTCAAGCTAGGATTTTTAAAATAATGTTTGACAATGGTTCTGAGCACTCTGAATTCTGGAGACAAACAACCCCCCCCCCAAAAAAAAACAAAACAACCCATGCAGGTTTAACTAAAAACTCATTTGGGTAGATGATGTACGGTTGCTTCCACATAATCTTTGATAATTTTGCACATTTCATTTCAGGACAAACTCATTTCCGTGAATTTTTATCCAGCTCAAACATGTCGCTGAATTTAAGCAGACATAATTTCACAAAGCATTCAGAACAAACCAGATGATTAGATCTGGGAATATCAGTCAGGAATCGACATCACTGTCACTATTTGGAGTATCGTCAATAACATGTATCTCTCTGTGCTTCCCTCTGTTGTCTCGCTTTATCCTAAATTACATTACTGCTGGAACTACAACTATGAGAGCAGTCAGCACAAATGGAGAGTGTTTGTATTGGCTGGTCATATTAAAGCTGAGAAATACATTGCAGAGGTGAGGGAAACTGACTAATTGTTAAAAAAACAAAGAAAAAGGAAAGGAGAAAAGGTTTCAATAGACAAATATATAAGCCCAGCCTTGTTTGTAGTGGTAGGCACATACATACTTCTTTCTTTGATGAAAAACTTGTCCAAAGCATATATATATAAGTATACTGGTACATGATTCAGAACATGTTCTTCAGCTCTTATGCTCACTTTGAAAATTTTTGGCAGAATGTCAGACAATCGACTTGTGGGTCATGTCAAAGTAGAATCAATGGTGCGATCAAAAGACATTATTTGGCACTGTCTAGAACATGAAAGGCGCTATAGGATGTTATATTGCTGACTAACCCTCACGGATAGTTTCTTAAACAACAAATAAATAGTTAAATAGCATTCTAAGTAGCATAACAGACAATCAAGAAGGTGAGAAACTTGACGGTCACGATTGTTATTTGGATAAAAACTACGGTAAACTCTGGTACTTTTTTCCAGGATGATGTTACAATATTCATTGCTCGTGAAAACTCTAGACCTATACTGCTATGTGGAAATGAACAGAAAAATAATAAATAATAGCCTACCAAACACGGACCAGTTTTTCAAGTTGAACATTTTTCTGCCTCTTGTTTTATTTTCCCCCACATCATAGAAAAAAAGGAGCTCTCCTTTATGACAGATGATTTAGGAATTCTGTGGCACTTCCACACACTGTTTACTACTTCTGGAGATGTTGACATATTGAATGATTATGCATGTTGCAGATGAGAGATGCATAACTTCATATTGTAGTCATGAAGACATACAATGAAATGTACATTACAAAGTCACTCATTCGTGTCAGGATTTTCTGAGTATTTGTTCTAGATGTTTATGATACATATAATATTATAGATCTATGAAAAAGCACCATATGAATGAACTGCTATCAAAAATAAGTAAAACGAAGAATGGTTTTTCCCACACCTCGGATTAAGTCGGGGGAGAAGCTGCTTTGAACTCAAAATAGTGCCTTTTTAAGCTTAACTAGGAATACAATGTATAAGTATACACTTAACCCTGTATTCTTAAAGAAGTTCTGGGCCTGTAGATTACAAACTGTGATTTGGGGAAAGGGGGGGGGGAAATCCAACCTAATGTTCACCGCAAAGTTGAAACAAGACAGAGATCTTGGTGGTCATCATTGTCAAACCAGCTTTCCCCCCAAATCTGATCAGAACAAATGCAGGAGAAAAGCTCACAGACATAACAGACAAGACGAAGTCATGTACTGGAACTAGGACAAAGAGGGAACCCTCCTCATCTTTCTGCAAATAACTCATTCATGTATTCATGACAGGAGCATGGGGAAAATGTGTCACGATGTGGTGGAATCAGGCGCTCGTCAATTTTGGGGCATATGAGGTTATCGGTATCATCTTAAAGCCTGTTTATTTGCATTGCTTTCGGTGAAAATTTTATTAATCTGTATAGAATAGAAATAGAAATAGAAATATTTGTTACTGAAGGAGGCGAGGGGCGCCTGGTTTCAGAGGTAAAATTAGTGAGAAAATGGCTGCCAAAGTTTGGTAACTTCCAGAGGCTAAGAGTCCTTGGAAACTGAAAATTGTCGCTTTTTGTGCCTTAAATCAACGTTTTTCCAGTACAACTCACACTGAAACGTGTTTTAAATGAACATTGAAGGTGTTGCGCCAAATAACAAAATTTCGATAGAAATTGCAAAACCAGCGAAAAGGAGTCATTTTCTTTACTTTCATTATTTTGACGAGCGCCGGATTTCACCACGTTGCCTCACAAATAATTATCATATTCAGGGTTGACATTTTCCAAAACGATAGAGAATGAAATTTCATTTGAACAGCTTTAACAGCCATCTGCCTACGACAGTCATTGGTACAATCGACCACTTCCCACTTGGTGTATTTTTAAAATATCATAATGACACTGTGTAAGACGTTCATCTGTCTGAGACAATCACTTTTCTCTAGATGGGCGGCCATCTCGTACTATTTCGACAGTATTTATTTTAATCTATTTAGATGTCATGAAGTATTCTGTAGTAAGATGATAAGTAATGTGCCTTTTTTTCTAAGTTCCAACTTTGTTCGACAAAATCCATACATATACATGATTGACCTCTTTGTTGTCTGGTAAGATGTAGCCAGTATCTGTGTTTTTTCCATGTTCCAAAATTATCTGACAATCACACTGGTGACTCTCACTGCTATCAACTATCAGTCAGAGACAATTAATTACATGTTTTAGCATTAATATTTATACATCTATCTCCCTAATAATATTGAAAGAAACAATTACAAGAGGGTACAGGTGGATGCAAGGCACCACTGACAGGTCATATTCCTCAATCTCCCTGTCTTGATCTTTTCCAGCACTTTATACGACACTTTGTGTTGAAGTTGAAGTACCTCTCTTTACCTCATCAAATCAACCAAAATAATACCTCTTTGACTGATGCCACTGTTCAATAATATTCCATAAATGTTTCAGTATCCATCACTCAAAAACCCATTCCTGTTCACTAATGTATGAGTTGACTAAACACAAAACTGTATAAAACTAAGTTGAAGTTGAACTGCCAAACTACATTTTTAGATGAAAGCAAAGCAATCAGTTTTTTCTCTTTGATGGAATCAAACAGGCCAAACTCTATTGTATTGTAAATGTCAACCATAAACTCATAAAGAATGCATATCCTACAGCAACTGGATGTAGCCAGTCATTACACGGGTCATTTTATGTAAGAAGCCTAGTGTGCTCGTACCGTATCTCCCCCAAGAGTATGCATAATCCCACTTTGTATCTATCTCTATATAAAATGAGGGTGGTTGGATGGCAGGAGCTCTGGTGTGGTTTGCGCCTTCTTTCCTACCAAACATCTCTTACCCTTATCTCTTCTCCATCTTTTTTTTGTGTTTGTTACTCTCTTGCAACACCTCTAATTTTCGGCACTTATAAGGCCTACTTGTGTTGCAAGGGCCGTGAAACTCTTTTAACAACAAGTGCTAGTATCTCCCCCAAGTCACGGCACATGATGTCATGTCACAATCACACTTTGTATCCGTCTAAATGAAGTCATGAGGGCATTGTGAACGTGGGGACGTGAAATATCGTTTCTTAGAAAAAAAGAATAATTTACAGTTGGACGACAACATTGAAACATACATTCGTATTGTATAAGAAAGAAAATGGAAACATTGAAAGTTTGGAGCAACTAAACATTTACAAGAGCTCACTATGGGCTTGGTAAGACCTAATGTCTTCCAAGGTCAATACGTCATCTCGGTCTCGAGGAAAAAAGACAAAATAAATTACAGAAAATTAAGAGCAAAGCACCACATGACATACTGATAATACCATTGAGCACTGAGTTTGAAATCTCTAAAGAATTGTAGAAAGAAAAAATAAAAAAAAACAACAACACATTATTATTACCTCAATGTTGCACTGGAGTTATAAATCTAGCCAGGATCTGAAAGTGTTTTACCCTCCCTGAACTAAAGAACTGTTGAGACGCTGCATCAGCAAAGCTATTAGATTACAAAATAAAAGACATTATAGTCCCCCCTCCCTCAGCCTCCCTTGTGACCAAAAAGATGGAAGAAGATAATTAAATCAGACGCTTTTCTTCAGTTACTCCCAATTTCTGCAAAGGAACAAACAGCAATACCTGCAGAACACAGTAGTCTCTGCCTATACACAAACACTGTAAACTCACCCTCTGCTCAAAGAAATTAATAATTTAGCCACAAGAAAGAAAGATTTTTCATTATGATTACTGTGCTAGACCAAGTCCAAACCCATTTTGAAATGCATGCTTCGTTCTGCAAAACTGGCCAAGATTGAGCGATATTTTACAAAAGCCAAGGCTAATTCGGTAATAGAGAGTAATGCTATCACAAAGGGCAAGTAAAGATATTTGAATATTTGGCTCCATGAACCAGTCGGAAAAGTAATTTCTTTCTGAATTCAGTCAGACATCCCAGTCCTTCTATCCTCCCACTCTTTAGGCAGAGACTACAGTACTAGAAGTAATGCACACTAAAGTATGTGTACATAAACAGCAGAAAAAGCTCCTACTACACATGGTATAGAGATCACTCAACCGTATGACCTTATGTAGAGTTGCGAACCCCCCCAAAAAAGAAGAAAGCAGTCACTATTCACAACATTCAGATCCTGGGTAGACGTCTGAACCTCATGCCCTCTAACACACTGGCACTAAGTCATCAACTGTACACTGGAGTGAAAGACAAAAGTATCGACCTGAACAAATATGTACAATTGATAGAAACCCATAGTGTGTATCATCGTCTTAGAAGATATAAAAAAAAATTCCCAAGGTCATATTACCTGGGGCTATAACTTGTTGTAGCATCCATTTGCAAGCATCTCCACAATGTCTGTTACGCTACATTCAGATCAATTAAAAAGAAAAAGAAAAAAAACCCCAATGTTTTTTTCAGTCTATCGTTAGCTAAAAAAATGCACATCATGTACAGGTCCTATGAAAATATTATAGATAATTGAAAGAACTTGCAGAAAAAAGAGCAGCTGATTTCAACACTTGAGAAATTAAAGACATTTTGAGGGGGATAAACAGCATTTTTCTTTACAGAGATGTCTTTTATCAAAGTATTTTTAAAAATCATTTCATTAGTTGCTCTAACAAGTCCCCTGCCAGTATCGTGAGGTAAAGCAGACTGGAATGTGCACACAACAGGCAGCTGATGCAGTTACAGCAAGGAACTGACCCTGACTGACCGCTCCTAACTGCCAGTCATACCTAAGGCGTGTTGACCGTTGATTTACATTCAACACAGACTTTAAGCTGGACCGTTGAGGCATTTTAAGCATATTGCCGTAAATGTATTCTCTTTATATAACAACTTGACCCTACAGGCTTTTTATTTCATCGGAGCTGCAAAATCTAATTCAAAGAACATGAAAAAAAAGTAAAGACATTTCATTTTTGCTACTTTAAACATTACCTACAGTAGATTGTAATGAAATAATTAAAGCTGGCAATTGTGGAAAAACAAACAATTACAAACAACATACAAATATATTTATAGCAATGATTAGCAGAGATACTTCTGTAAACATCCATCCACATCTTTATAAGCAATATTTCCTTATTATTCTGACCTCTTTAACAGCTATGGATAGAAAAAACAATTCATTTGTATCTCATTTTCAGCTCATTTGTCTATATAAGTCATCTGGTAATTTTCTCCCCTTGGAATTCTAAGCACTTTTTTACTTCAATGAAATGGAAAACGAGCAGAAAGCTGGTCAATTTTTGTATGGAAATTGCATTAAAAGGATAAAGGAATTCCTACGGAAGTAAAAGAGTTTCCCATCAAAGGAGAATTGACAAGTCATAAGGGTAGAAATATTTTTTCACCTCAAACCACTCTTATACTTAAATCTATATATACATAGCTCCCCATTATAAATACCTGTGAACAAAATAAATAATCCACGTAAGTGAAAAAAAAATTTGATTTTTTGAAAATAGCGTAGGAGGGTCTATATTATGCAGATCTCTTTGTCTTCAGTAGAATTAACACAAAACACGTAACACTTCCATCACTTCTCTCCCTAGACAAGTGTACGTCCCGACCCCAGAAGCTACTCCTTGAAAGAAAAATGGCATTAATGTACAGAACCCGATGATTGCACTGAACACATGAGCTGCGGCATTGGGTAGGGGGGGCAGGGAAGGAGAGAAAAGAAAAAAAGCGCCGAGATCGTTGTCCGAACGCTAGTAACTTCTCACACGGCACACACAGGAGGAGAAGCTACCTCAAAGCCCTACAACATCGAACAGCAAGCCACAATAAACACTTCCCAAAAAGCCAGATTTACTATCTGCACACAAAGCCTGTCCCATTCTAGCCCTAAATGAGATGACACTGACAGAGACCATCTGGCCTCTTGAACAAGAAAACCATTGTACCACAGAAGCCTGTCTTAATCTTTAAAAAGTTGAAATTTCTGTATCAATGAATTAGTTCTTTCACATTCCAATCAAGAAGTTTTTTTAAACAAAAAAAGTGCAAAAGATATGTGGCTTTAATGGAGAGAACATTGAGAAAGGAATAGGATGTGGTCACCTTTTATATCACTTGCAGCTTTCCTTAACTAGCTCGGCATACAAGTGCTAACCACCCCACCAGTCCAGGGAGCCCCTGGATATCACAGGGCAGCTTCGTCGGGCAACAAAACAGAGAGTCTCCAGCCTATTCCCTGTACAACAGTGACTACAGTCTGAGCAGTGTCTACATCACATTGTGAGATGGTGTGGCCCTGCCAACACGCTCATAGTCAAACAAAAGTTTAATTAATATCAAAACAGAAAGTTACGCACATCGTAAATACACAGGCTGCTGTGTTGCCCTCCGGTAGTAGTCACAAAGTTGCCTCAGTCTCCAGCCAGTAGTGACTTGACAGACACTGGTCCCAACACTCCACAGAACAAAGAGCACACAGTAAAGCCTGCAGAGTCTACATCAGTAGCGGAAACAGCTCCTTCGAGGTAACACAAAGTAATTGTCCAGCAACTGCGAGTCTGAGAGGTGATACAAAGTGAGCGTGAGATGTGGTAGCTAAACATGTTTAACGGTCACGCAAGGGTTGCTCCGCATCTCCAAGGGAGTTCTGCCAAATGACCAGCGAGGGAACATCGGGTGATATTTTGAGGACACTCAGCCAGGTCAATACAACAGCTGACTTTCACCATGCAAATCCACAAACAAGGAGTGGGACCAGTTTACCCTCGCCAGTTGAATATGCGACAACTGTGAGAGGGAGGCCGGAATCGGCTTAAAAGACGTATCAGACTGTCAAAGACTAGAATCAAGGAGGAGGTGTTGACTTCTCCGTGTGCAGAGATACTTTCCTGTGGGGTGGAGGAAGTTTGTCCATTCCTACACTACCGCTCGCGAGCGGCCTCTGTACAGCTGAGCTGGGGTGAAGTCTTTCCGGTGAGGACCTCCGCCTCACCATGGGCGAGCCTGGTTCACAGCTTTTGGGTCTGTTCAGCGACGGTTTGACCGAGTGGTGGGAGGAACTGTCACTGCTTGAGGGCTGAGTGCTTACCTTGACCGGTGAGGTGTGCAGAGCTTTCTTACAGCTTGGGGCTGTGGTGCCGTGTGGCTGAGAGGAGCTGTGGTGGGCGGGGATTGTCTGCTGGGGCAAGTTCGAGCTGCCAGCCTGATGACCTTGTGGGAGGGCTAAGGGGGAGGGGCTTCGGGCTGGGGAGGCTGTTGTTGCCGAGGGTGATGGGGTTCGTGCTAAGGGGGACAGTGGGAAGTTGTGCACCGACTTGCGACGGTGTGGGGACTTGAGGCTAGCTGTCTTCTTGTGTTTGACAACATGGAGAGAGCTAGGCCGGCCAAAGTGGGCCGCGGCTGCAGCTTGATTGGCGGGAGAATCCGGAGCACTGGAGCAAGGTGAACTTGAGGTCGAAGAACCAGCTTGTGACGAATCGGGGGACCACGGGACAGAGATGGGGGGTGACCGACCCAACTTGGCATGATGTGGTAATGCAGTCCCTTCTCCGGTCGAGCAAGAACGACTCAGCGGTGTGAACTGCTGCCGGCCGGGCGGGTGGTGGTGGGGTGGGGGGCCGTGGCCGAACAAGGGCTCTGTCTTCTTGTTGCTGAGCCGACGCAAAAGGTTACGTCCCTTCTTCTTCTCTGCTGCCTTGTCCTTTTGTTGTTTTTTCTTCTGGCTGCGTCGTGCCATCTTGCCACCCTTACGGCGAGAGCCCTCGCGGATGCTGGTCTTGTCGAGAGGAACAGCTCGGATGTTGACGATGTTCCCTGAGCTGAGGAGGTGAACCACCTGGGTGTGTAGCAAACTCTGCACGGTCTCATCATTGATGTGTGTAATCAGGTCGCCAGCACGCAGGCCTGCCTCAAAGCTTGGGCTGTTGTTGACAACCTCCTGTACAGAGAAAATGACGGGAACATACAGTGAGTGTTTATCTAGCTAAAAGAGCTCAGGTAGAGTAATTTCTGTAAGTGACAGTCATTGAGTCTGCTGAAGAAGGGTTGTGGGTGAAATGTTCAGTGTATACCTCCTGTGTAATTTCTGAGACTTCAAATACAACTACAGTTAAGTCTGCTCTAACAACCACCTGTCCAAGACAACCATCTGTCCAAACTCTTCCCGTGCGTTTCAAAAAATTATAATGACACTGTCTACAAGGACCACCTGTCGAAAATGACCTCTTTTCTCCTCCACTATGGGTGGTTGTCTTGGACAGGTTCAACTGTATATGCCATTTCTGAAGCTTTAAATACAGCTACTTTGAGAGTTCTCAAGAGAACCAGCCTCATTAATAAGCGGCAAACACAGTACATCAGTAGTATCAAGCACAAGCAGGCAAAGTCTTACTGACGTGGTAAGGAGTTAGACTTGCAATACAAAAGTTTAGAGCATTCATTCGGGTACAGACGGCACGAATATAATGGAAAACTTGAAATCATGGATAGCTCCTACAAGTAGCCATTCCCCAACTGATATCTCTTTAACTTTCACAATATGGTTTACCGGAATTGAAAGGTATATCACAATATTATCCTCAATTCTCCCAGACACAGTGAACAAAGGGTGCTGCACTGTGTCAAAGATAGTACATAACAAGATGGGCCACTCAGCCAAAAAAGTGTCCGCAGGAAGTTCGCTCTTTGCTTCAGATGACGCTGCAGTCTGTTTTGAAGCTCTCTTTCGTTTTTCCAGAAGAAAAATAGGAATAGCACCTCCTTGCGTGCACAGATCGACTGCTGTTCATCAGCAGTTCGGGTTCGTTCAGTGTGGAGTTTTAGTTTTTAAATATTTTATTGACCTCCAGCCTTTCATTCTAAAGTCAAATTAAACGAAGAAAACAATCACCCTTTCCTCCGGAAGATGTTTTTTGTCAGCGTAACAATTTTTAAAAAGCGTTCTTCCGAAATTTATTCAAAAACTTGCTAGTTTCACTTTGATTTTTTTTTACCTCAAGTAGGGTAACTCTGTTCGCAAAAGGTGCGCTTTTGCGGAGAGGGCGCCACCGAATTTTGAGGACACTTTTTTAATTGGCTCAAAGAGAGAAGTGGCCCCTCTTGTTGTGTAGACTCTTTGACTGTGTCTATCAGAATGGTCATTGCTGGTTCCAATACTGTTTGCACCGACGTTATATGGTGCCACTATGCAACACTGATGTTATCTCTCAATTACATGTTTTTACTTCATGCATGCATAGCACGTCATGTTATTGCAGAAAATATGTCCCCACAGAGATAAATAAAAGTGATTTTTTTTTCTTTCAAATTCATTCAAAACTATAGCCATACTTATCAAACAGCCAGGTTTAAACATATCAGGTATCAAGCCTGAAACAATGGAATTAAAAAAACAGAAGAAGAAAACATTTATGTCTTCTGATTTTGGCTCACTATATTCCATTTTCTTAGAGATTCAGGCCACACTAGCCAGCATGCCTCTGCCCGTTTCATTCTTTCAGTACTGTGTTTTTTTACACAAAAGGCGTGCAAGCAGATCATCCAGCATCTAACACATCCATCTCCAACAAGAAGGAGGTTGCCCCCATGAAAACCTCAAAAGAAGCTTCCTTTCAGAAATGCTTTGACAGACATTGAACCCACGGGCCTGCAACACAGTCAGTTTCTTTCCAACTGAGTTCACAACAAGCTATACCAAAACTGTACTGTGCAAACTGTATCTCGTAAAAGCTCTCATTCACCGTGACAATGTGCTGTAGAGTATACACATCCGACTCTCCGATGTAGACCCGCACGGAGCGGAAGCTGAACCCAAACCCTCGGGCTCCGCGCTTCAGGATGATGGGAGGTTTGAGGCTGCGTGTGAGCGGTGACGTGTCGCGGTTGGGAGAGCCGTCCCGAGAACTGGTGCTAGATCCTCCAGGTGATGTGGCTTTGGGGGCGGAGAATTCATCTGGGTGGGTGGGGGTGGGGGGTAGAAAGGAGGAGTACCATGGGGTTAATGAGGTGAAAGATATGGGGATCATAAAATGTTCACCAAGCCCCCACAAGTTTGCACCAAATCATAAGATAGATAACCTTTACTAACCTACATATTGTACAAAGATCCAACCACATAACCATCATCCCACTCGAATACCCGCATCTCTCTGTTCCCCTATATATATACATACACCCTCAGCAAAAAATCCCCCCCCCCAAAACAATGAACAAAAGAAAGAGAAAGAGAGAGAGAGAGAGAGAGAGAGAGAGAGAGAGAGAGAGAGAGAGAGAGAGAGAGAAAGAAAGAGGGAGAGAAAGAGGGAGAGGGGGAGGGAGAGGGGAGAGAGAGAGAGAGAGAGAGAGAGAGAGAGAGAGAGAGAGAGAGAGAGAAAGAGAGAGAGAGAATGAGAGAAAGAGAGAGAATGAGAGAAAGAGAGAGAGAGACGGATATCCTTTTCTTCCTTACCTCCTGTGGTTGTGATGAGCAGCGTCAGGGCATTGGCAGAGACAGACTTCTGTATGGAGGACTTGCTGTCCGTCTTGCCCTTCTGAGCCTCCGCTTTCTCTTTGCTGCCTTCTTTCCCTTCATCCACTGGGGACAACTCTGGGCAGACAGAACACAAAGAGTAGAAAACGTGTTATTACGCTGTGTTATTATGAGCAGCAGTACACGTATGCGGCCAATCAGCATGACACTGACCACATTTTGTTTGTCTAAACAGCAAGGAGCACATCGACATCATATTGGTCATTTAGTATAAGAAAAGAGTTACAGACAAACATACAGAAGCAACAGAGGGAAAGAAAAGAAGCAGAACTTACAACAGGTATCCTCCAACCATTCGCAAAAGAAAAGCAGAACTTAAAACAGGTGCCCTCTTACCACCAGTAGACCCCATTTTCCCAGAAAATGATTGGGATAATAGGTATAATAGTCATAAAAAACAGACCAAACCAAAGCCTTCCAACTAAGCACGAGCCCAAAAAGAATAGAGTCAATCTTCCTCGCCTTAAAACAACACAGATTCCATGAACAGTGGAAAGAAAGAGAGGGTGAATGTATTCAGGCAGAGTGCAGTGAAAATTAAAGAGCAAAAATATCAGTCACTAAATACAAGCATACTTGCCAAAGTGTCAAAACTCATATTCAACATATTCATTCAACTCCTTCTGCAAGATGGAACTTTCAACTCTTTAACACTTACAGGCTCATATAGCGAAAAACCTTTGGGTACTGTACCAGTTTAGAACGCTGAAGCTGTGGTAGAATTTGTTTAAATTAGCAAAACCTTGGCAGCCCAAGAAACATGCTTACTTAAAAAATTAACAGAGGTTCATCAACAATTCAGGTATCAAATAGAGTGACTTCCTTTGGTATTCACTTCAGTGCAGCGAGTCCATTTGTGTTGTTTAATTACGTTTTGCTTACCCTGTAAAACAAGTTACGATGGCATAAGCATTTTTCTTTGAACAGTGATGATCCACTGTGTTCTCACCTTTGGGGCTGGGCGGCTTGTCCTCCTCTGAGGAGATGGCAAACTTGGGAATGACACTCTTGATGGGCGGCTTGTTGGCCCGGGACACTTGTGGGGAGTTGCACGAGTCGCTGTCCGTCTGTGACGAGTCTGACACACTCATGTTGTCACTGGCGCGTCCAAGTCTGCGGAGCAAACAGGACATTCGGATAAGGTATCGCTGTACTAAAGAAAAGAACACCAACATGATCACAAAGGCTTAGTGCTGGGAAAAACCCCAGTCAGACAGACAGCAGGCAGAAGAAAAAATGGCAAGAAATAGGACCAACCAGAGGCGCCCTCCAAATACCTGTAAGAATTCTGTTCCCTAGAAGAGGACCAAGAGGTCTAAGCTACAAAGACATAAAAAATAAAATCTAATGCTTAATACACACAATCTCAAATACTCCACCTAAAAATCACATACCACCAGCAACTGAGAAAAGGAAAAACTTTCCACAGCTTGCCTTTTTATTGGACACTTGTAGAGGTGGTCTGTTTCCATAGAAAACCTTAGACACAAAAATAAAATCAGGAACGAAAGCTGAAAATATAATTCCTGTACAGCAGCTCCCCCAAAAAGCCCAACTCACGTGTCATGTTCATCCTCACGGTGGCTACGGTCACTGTGACTGTCTGTCGTGTCCGACAGTATGCTGTCCTTGCGACGAATCATCTCAAGTGAACCCTCGGAGCCCTCTGACTGGTTGGAGTCCTTCCGTTCCAGTGCCCTTCTTTCTAAAACTCTTGCTCTGAAGTCGTCTGCACTTGAGTGTCGTCTACGTTCGCGCATTTCCTAAAAGAACATCCCCCCAAAAATGAGTTAAGAGTCAACAAGGCATAATCATGGAGCATTTGACTCACTTCACATTATGTTCCAAATTCTCAGAAAAAATAATCCTTGAGAAATCAAAAGAAGAACAAACGACAATAACA
This sequence comes from Aplysia californica, assembly GCF_000002075.1. Taxonomy (NCBI): domain Eukaryota; kingdom Metazoa; phylum Mollusca; class Gastropoda; order Aplysiida; family Aplysiidae; genus Aplysia; species Aplysia californica. The sequence continues at coordinate 518,322 of NW_004797735.1, read as the reverse complement.
AATTCAGTAGTCAACTGCAGTATAACGCAGTTTCAGTTGAATAAAGAGGAACACACAGACATAATAAAGTCATTTAATGCTAAGAAAGAGCAAGTTCGATAGACAGACACAACAGACGAAGAAAGAAAAGAAAAAAAGAAGATACGGTCTCAGAAGAATTAAAGGTCTCAATAGGAAACACTTGTGAACAGTCACTCATATTATCTATGACTTTTTTTGTCATAGATAATATGAGGGACTGTTCACAAGTGTTTCCTGAGACAGTCTGACATTATCCAAACAGTGACCTAGGGTCATGTGTTCTAATTCATGCTATAGACATGTGAAAGATCTGACTATAAAGGCTTTTACAGTCGTTAAAAAGGAATTTCATCACTTGTTAAAAGTCAGGAAAACTCTCAACACTATCTGATCTAACTTGAATGTACAACAATTGAAACCAGGGATCAATTTACTTGGTTCCAACATTTAGGCTGACTTAAACATTTCTCATAAGTATGTCAGAAAAAACTACCAGAATTTCTAAAAAAACTTCTCACGTGCATGTCAGACAAACACAATTTCTTTGTCATGTATCCTGGTAATCAATATTTTCAGAATATGACAAATATATGCAAAATGATTGTGTAGAGACAAGTAACGACTAAACATTAGTTGAATAAATAAGAGTACAAATGCAATGCTTGAGTGTGTTGTGCAGATCAGTTATGAATTGAATTAGGTGTAGCTATAGATATGTATATATGAAAACAAATACAAGGCAAGCTTATATGTATAGAGCATTCATATTCAACATTCAGAAGAGTGCCCAGTGGATACTAGTGCGACCTGTGTGTCCACGGTCAGAACGGTGTCCCATTGATAGAGCATATTACAAGAATGAGACATCCAGAGCCAGGGCAACCACAGAGAGAACTACTGTGGCAGGCAATTCTTTCTTAGACTCTCCTCCTGGACCATTTGCAGACAAAGCGACATCAGAATATTGTGATCGATTTGAACTTTGTGAAAACTCACAGAGAAAGAGAAGCCAAGGGAACATTATAAAGGTGAGGAAAGAGGAGAGAAAGACACTGCATTGTAATTTGCTGAGATGACGAGCATAATTTGGGCTTTTTGCGTGAGATCCTCATACAACAAAGACAATGTTCACTGGGCATTTGTATGAGCTGGAAAGGAACACATCAGCAAATTTAAAGGAGTTAAAAACCTCGACTTGCCATCATGTAAGTAGGGTATTCTGCCTACACAATACAGAACTTCTCCAAAATTAAGTCCTGATGAACAAACAGATGACAATGTCCAGTTGGTGATAACAAAAAGCAACATTGTCAACAGATGTGGACACCCAAAACAGTCCTGCGGTGCTTGCACAATGCTTAATTTTGAGGTGCATGACAAAAGAAGATCAGAATGAGAAACAGATCAGAGCCAGCAACAGGGCACAAAGCTACAATACAGAAACCATATAGACAAAAACTGGTGCCCTGCCCATACTTATTCTTTTTTTCAACAAAGGAGGAGGAGGAGGTTAGAAGATGAATTATGTACAAATGACATAGGTGGGTTGGAGGACAAGAATTTGGACATGAAGAACGAGACAGAAAAGAAGTAGAACCTACCAGCAGAGCTCTCATATTCCCAAATCAAAAGTGGTGGAAAAAATTATAACAAAGATTAAAGACAAAATTCCACCTTAACGAGTACAAGACCATAGATCATTTGCTGTTGGTGTTCAGAAGTGAGGTGTGACAGAATGTGGCATCTCATGACGGCCAATCATAAAAGACTGAGACGTATATCACGACGGCCAATCATAAAAGACTGAGACGTAGATCATGACAGTTGCACGTTAAGATCGTCTGTTCCGATACATGTGACAACATGGAGGGCTGAGGGCTGAGACACTCAAAGGGGGGGGATATCGAGGGTGGGAGGTGTCAAGGTGGGGGGTATCGTAGGTGGGGGGTGGGGGGTAGGGGAGGGGAAAGCAGGAAGAACAAGGACTGCAGAATATTCAACGTATTGGGAATAAGGAAACGAACAGTTGATTACAGAGGGATAGTGAGAGGGGATTCAGGGAAAGAAAGGAGTATACAAACAAGGACTTGATATCCTTGTACTGGTAAAGTTCAAGAAAGAGGGGGGTTGACAGGGAGAGGGATGAAGAATAATAGAGGGGAAATACTGGGAAAGCAAGAGGTACAAGGGGCTGAATGATATCCCAGGTTCAGGGTGAAGAAGAACATTGATCGAGGGAAGGTAACTTCCATGGGAGGGTAACATGGAACACGTGGACACCACATAGATTCTCCTTGAGAGAACAACACTCCATCCACAGATAAGGCCATAGAACTCGTTATTCTGACAGGTCTGTCTCAAACAGTAGCCCTGACACAGACTACATAGAACAATAAAAATGCCGTTACGGATAGTCAAGTGAATCTGGAATGAGAACCACTTCCAGAGACTGAAGAAAAAAAAAAGTGACTTAAATATCTGAATATTAGTAAGAACAGGCTTGTAACTATTTGTCCTCATCACTTTCATTTTTCAAAATAAGCAAAATATCCAAAAGAAAAAGTTAATATAAAACATAATTTGTAACAATAAAAAAAAATATTTAGAATATATATTTATGATGAGAATAATCTTAGAATACATAAACAAGATAATTAAAAAAAACTAGGATTACTTTTGAGAAATAAAATAAAAATTGATGAGGACAGTGATAAAAATAATATTTTCTCAATGTTAGTCTATTATTGCTAAAATATCATTTCTACACAGTGGTGCTGGTGAGTCCGTACTGGGTGAGAGCCGGGAAAATACCCACCCTTGTCCTACTTCCACTACTTGCTTCAAAATGATCTATCTCGACAAAATAAAATTTCCTTTTAGCGAACCTTTGTATATGACTATCCTGAAGCATTGGCCAACACCTGATTGTGACTTACAGCCAGTGGGCTCACTCCATCGTGTGAGGCAAAAAATTTTTTTTTAATCCTCAAAATACAGAAAACTTAACATTTCCAAAGATGAGGGATTTCGACAAAAATTTTTCAATTTCTTACAAATATTCCCAGTGATGAAATTTATTTTTATACATTTTTCTTGGTGAATATAGTCAAATTTTATATTCGTTTCCCCTCTTTAGTGCATTTATCCTCTATTGTTAAAAAATGATGCAGACAAAACCTATTCAAACAGTACTTTGAGGGTTCTAGCTCGTTCTACAGTTACTCCTTCTGGCCTATAACACAGAGAATACCTTTACTACAAGTGTTTGCTTGTAGAAGAAAAAAGAGACTTTTTTAGCTGTATCAATAACTCAAGTATCCATCTGCTAAAAGTCTATCCTAACCACTTTTTTGAGAGGTTAAAAAAAAAAAATGCCCAAGAAGAAATGCATGTCAAGACGAGAGCCCCATGCTCTAGATAGAGTCCCCGTGCTGGTTGAGGTGAGGCCGGGGTGACAACATCCATTCAACACCCAGCGGCTACAGAGGTACGACGGTGAGCACGGGCGGCCGGCGGCCGCGCAGGCCGAGAACCAAAGAGTAGAATAGTGACCTGTGGAGGGACGAGAGCGTAAGGGCTGAGGAGGGCCATGTTTACATCGTGTATGAGCGGTTCCAGCCCACGGTTGTAGACCCGCGAGTAGCGTGGCGAGCAGGAGGAGAAGCTGTGGAACAGAATGTCCTCCCCGTCATCCTCCGTCTCTTCCCCGGCCTCAAGGTCGTGGTTGTAGCGGTCGATGCGGCCTGAGGAGAGGAGAGAAAAAGAGCGATGGTTAAAAATGTAGGGGCTGACACAGTATAGAGACATGGAGGAGATGGAGGGGGAGGAAGAGCGAGAGAGGGGGAGGGAGAAGGAAAGAGGGAGAGAAGGAAAGAGAAGGAGAAGGAAAGAGAGAGAGAAGGAGAGAGAGAGCAAGAGAGAGAGAAAGGGAGAAAAAAAGAGAGAGAGGGGGAGAGGGAGGGAGGGAGGGAGAGAGAGAGAAAAAGAGGGAGAGAAAGAGGGAGAGAGAAAGGGAGAGAGAGAGAGAGAGAAAGAGGGAGGGAGAGAGAGAGAGATGGGGGGAAGGGTCATACTAATCAGGTTTGAGAGTTTGGTGCATAACTCCTTTGCCCTGCATATATTCAGGAGTGAAGACAAACGTGTGCGACCGTGGTATGCGTGCATTTAAAAACTATTTGTATATGTGGCAGACAGACAGGTAGGCCCTACTTGTATTGAAAAGTAACAATAATTAATATTTCAAATGTTGGTTCAGGCGAGTTCTGTGTCACTGTGTCACAGGAATCAAACTTTGCGCTGGTTTGTTTCAAGTATGTACTTTTTTTCTTTTTTATTAGGACATCACGCTTTTGCACTTAAATTATAACAAGCAATGCTGCTATGCTACTATCACAAGAATAATTTTTTCCAAACTCTTCATAAAAACAAACTTGAGAATCTACCTAAAAACTGTGTGAATGCCAGTATAAGCAAATACATTATGCCCAAATAACCCATACAACACACAAAAGAAATTCCTTCAAAGATCGGAACAGAATTCTCAATTTTGGAAAAAGCCATTGGTCTTTACACAAAAATGTAAATACTATTATATCAGTGTAATGTAAATAGTCATTTTAAGATTGAGGTTTTTACTGTGAAATGTTAAAAAACTTTCAAAATTTGATCATTGACCAAAACCAAGCCGTGCTGTGAACTGTAGTGAAGTGAATGTAACCAACTTGTGTTTCGCGCCCTTATACGACCTTATGCAGTTGCGAGCACCGTAATAAAACTCTTCCGAAACAAAAGTAAGAGAGTAGATCTTACTGTCAAAGTAACTCGTGTCCTCCTCATTATCCAGCTGCGGGACAAACTCCGCCTTCTGTCGGAGCAGGCTCTCCCAGTTGACGCAGGAGAAGAAGATGTGCTCTTTGACCTCCTGAGCCCCGCCCACACCCAGACGCTGCAGGGGGTCGTGCTGCAGGAATCCCAGGATGATGTCCTTGGCGTCGTCGCGGACCTGCCACTCTTCCTCGTCCGGCCACTGGATGTTCTCTGTGGAAGTCCCAAGTCAGTAAGTAGTGTTAGTTTATGTCTCAGTAACAGTTTTACGGCACTTGCAAGGCGTTATTAGGGAGTGACGTGCAAAGAAAAGTAGAAGGAGAGATAAGGATGACGACAGATGTTTGATCGGAAAGAAGGAGCAAAGCACACCAGAGCATGTGCTAACCACCCACTGGCTAAAATATTCGTATCATCAACAAATATATATATGTATTTTCAAAAGGGGCATTAAATAACTTCTGTCACAATCTGGCCCAAACGCATTGCCCATCAAAATGAGCCAATCCCCCACTGATGGCCAATACTGCCCATGGTGGCAAGCACTGGTATAGATAACTGGCACCACCCGAGAGCGACGGCCAACCACCCATAAGGGGGTGCTAAACTTACATAATATTAAATAGATTGGAATGTTGTAAGGTGAAGGGAATATTGAATGAAAGCTGTTCATAGAGTAGTGGGAAAGGCTGTGGCACAAAAAGAGTGCACTTGCTCTCCAAAGTACTTTTCTTACCTCCACTTTTCTGTAATCAAACACACTTTACAGGAAATGTCTTCAGAGTGAGAACAAGGAATACCATGACGTAAACATCATAGTGATTGCCTCGAGTTAGGCCAGAAAGGGGCAAACATAGGACAGACATAGTAGCCTTAACTCTTTGAAGACATTTCAGGGGATAATCCGCTGACAGGGGAACCTACAGTTGTCGCAGTGTCAGCTGATAATCTGTAGACGATTTTAAACTTGTTTATTTGCTAAACTAGTGGTCTAAGGTGGACAACCCCTATATCATTGGAAACTCGTCCAAAGCCCTATAATTTGGTTGCTTCCTTTTATTTGCTATCGAATTAGGATCAGCATGGCGTTTGTTTTAGGCCCATTGTTTCGCACGAAATGTCGCAGTTTCTATCCAAAATGGTGAGCTCCAGGGGACGTGGTTTGATGCGGATTGAAGAAGCTTTGGAGTTGTTTATGGATGATGGCAGTGATGAGGAGTTAGATTTAAAGTTAGAAGAAGAAAGTTCAGATGAAAGTGATTATGAATCTGTACCATTGGTTGGTAGATCTACCTAACCCCCCAAGTCTCATCTTGTCAAAAAGAATTTTCTTTTGAGGGCAACTATAGTGATCTTGCAGCCTTCATCAAGGTAAGACTGGTATTGTGAATGTATGATAGATTGGTGTTACAGAAAAATAGAGAAATTGTACTTTTTAGTGATGTAAGTGTGATTTTTGTACTGTTGATACGAAAAAAAAATGGTGACCTGGTAAAAAAGGGGAAAGAAGGTGTGTCACAGAGTATCGAGACAAGGAAAGTGGGTGCGTCTTCAAAGAGTTAAAGATAGACAAATCATCTTGTATAGGCTATGTAAAATATTTTTTCCTTTATCAAAAAGATGGTAGTACTTCCGAGGTTACAAGTATCTCATACATCTAATGTATATTGGGATCTCTCCAACATCTCAGAAAATAAAGCGAAATCCATGTCCAACAAGTGCAACAACAAGAGGTTGCAATGACTGGCGGCCTACCCAAAACTTACCATTCACCACCTGAGAGAACAACTCTTCCGGGGTGTCGCCAAAGAAGGGGACACAACCCACCAGGAACTCGTACAGGATGATGCCCATGGACCACCAGTCCACAGGTTTGCCATAGCCCTGACGCAGGATCACTTCAGGGGCGATGTACTCCGGCGTGCCAAACACCTGCTTGTCACGGAACTGCTTACAGTCCTTGTCGAGAGCGTCTTCGTACAAGTTGGTTGTCACTGGTCGTAGAACAAGAGATTTTCATCAGTTCTGATTTCTACTTTCCTTTTAACCCAGCCAGCCCCATCCATTTATGTGCACTCCATGTCCCAGCCAATACAGCAGTATTTCAGAATTAGGTTAGCTAATTTAGAAAAATGTGTAAATTAGGTACTCATCGAAACTAAGAATATATGCTCTTTGGACGGGGGAAGGTGCAAGTACTGCTAAAAATATAAGCACAAAGGGCTGGAAGGGTTAAAAGGGCACAGCCTATTCAGAAAGGAATGAGTTGAGCTGGGTTTTTTGGAAAATTAGCTACATAGTAGCCCATATAGCCCATACGTTTTGCCTGTACGGGAGATCAACTAACAACTAATTTCTGTCTGCAATAAGGCAAGCTGGAGAGCCATAAAACAACTGCTGTTTGGAATAAGATTTGACTAAATGTCTAAAGTTTCTCATGAACTGAACTAACATTGAAGAGCCCTCAACATCCAACCGAAGTCAGATACTAAAGTGTTATAACCATCCCTTCATTTTACTCAGCGACAGAGGCTTTTAGACACCTATTGCCAGTTTAATTGATTTTCTCCTAGCCTTTCTAAAGTTTCTTCTTTCCCTATTTACAATCATCTTAAAGACACTTCTCAACAGCCAACAACTCAATATAATGCATATTGTCAAGACTAAGCTGCAACCTAAAATAATTGACCCCTCCCTAAACAAAAAAAAAAAAACAAAAAAAAAAAACCCAACAAAATAAAACAAACAAAAACAACAACAAACAAACAAACAACAAAATACCCAAAACAAATCAAATTAAACTTACAAAAGTTTGTTTTTGACCTAGTCCAATGCCTTACAATACTGAAACTGATCAGACGTTTAGAACATAATATTAAGTGCCATACAAGTCCCAAAAAAAGTCTGAGATACTAAAATTACTCCAGAACCATCCAGATAACTGGCTCTCCTATCAACCTCATTGAGCCTCGATAACCACTCACAGCTCATGAGTCCAATCTTGGAGAGTCCAAAGTCTGTCAGTTTGACGTGGCCCAGCGCAGTAATGAGCAAACTGTGGACATAGGCAAGACAAAAATCAGGTCCGTGTCGTGCAGAGTTAATATTTCATACTGTCAAAATTACTCAAGATAGCAACCCACTGTCGAGGAGAGAAATTATTGTCTTAAGACAGGTAAGATGTCTTGGACTGTATTTATAATATATAATAATATTTTTTTTAATGCAAGGGGGGAAAATGGGAAGAGGTCTTTGATAGTCTTGGCCAAGTGGCCATTAAAGCAGGTCCAACTTGACTTGTAAAAACCTTTCTTCAAAATGCCCTGTACAATAACCGATGATGTTTGAAGAAGAAAAACAAACGGCTAGAAAATAATGTGGACTTTGTAGCTATGTCAGAAAAACTGTACCAGTACAATCATGATCCCCTCATAGTCCTTAAGGTATTAAGGTAGCTGTCACAATATCCCAGGACAAGAATAACACAGAAAAGAATGAGCAGACCACCTGAAAGAGCCTATTAAATATCAAATATACATACATCTCGAGAGAGAGAGAGATAGAGAGAGATAGAGAGAGAGAGAGAGAGAAAGAGAGAGAGGGGGGGGGAGTGTGTTAGAGAAAAGGAGAGTGAGTGAGAAAGCGAAAGAGAGAGAGAGAGAGAAAGAGAGAGAGAGAGAGAGAGAGAGAGAGAGAGAGAGAGAGAGAGAGAGAGAAAGAGAGTCAGAGAGAGGAAGAGAGAGCAAGAAAAGAGTGACAAGACAGTGAGAGAGAAAGCCTGAATAAAACTCACTTATCAGGTTTGAGATCTCGGTGTACAACTCCATAGCTGTGCAGGTACTCAAGGGCCAACACTGTCTCTGCAAAGTACATCCTGGGGGGTGGGAGAGAAAACAGGCCTGTTATGTCTGTGGTTTTATATGGACATACCGTGATGTCTGTAGTCTAGTGGTAAGGCTGCCGGACTAGTGATTGGGGGTTCGAGCCTCAGTGGAAGTCTATGTAAAAGAGAGAAGCATTTAGCATTCTCTTCATTATGGTTGATGACTACACCAATCCTATGACGACAGATGTTTGAAAGGAAAGAAGAAGCAAACCCCACCAGAGCACCCACCATTTACATTTTGAGAAGAGCAGAACAGGATAATAGCAATACTTCAATGGAGAGGAGGGAAGAGACCAAACCAAGTGCCTATTATACTCTGCGTCAACAGGGCTAAATGTCAGAGACAGAGGCTCAACCATTATTTTTACTATTAACGTGCAACTTCCAAAAGTAACATTATCTTTGTCGCATTAAAAGGAGGTACAAGTTATTAAAAGTAAAAAAAATCACCCAAAAAAACAAAACTACCCACCTTGCCAGATCCAAGGGAAGACAACCCACATTCTTGAGCAGAGTCGCACAGTCGCCTCCTTCGACATACTCCATAACCATACACAGGTGTTTCTGTACAACAGAAAAACGCATATCCTTCTAGAAACATGTGATACAATAGTCTCATTGACGGAAAAATAAAACCTATAAAATATGCTTCTTTAAATTACAATAAAACAAAGAACACTTATTTTTATCCTTTAAAAGTTAAGAATCATGTAAATAGGCTATTCCATGAAAAATGAAACGGCAGGGACACACATAATGTGGAGATGATGATGTACTGACATAAGTTCTAAGTAGAGATAGAGCCATTCTTTACTATTACAGTAGTCTCCACCTTAGCTCCCACTGCTTATGATCCCGGTTCGTTTAAGATCCCGCTGTTTTAAGAAAACAGAATTTTTACTATACAAAAATCACCCGTAAGATCTCATTCTGATTCACGTTGAAGGTCTTCATTCGGCTAAGATCCTGCATTTCTGATAATACTTTACGGAATAAAAACCTGGGCGGGTACAGCCGATCAACCGAGAGGGAAAAGTTGAGATCAATGAACTGCCCGTCGTGTCAAAGCTCAGCCACTCTTGTGAATATGATCACATAAGCGTTGTAAAACTCGATGAAACAGTGCAATGTTTGCCCCAGACAGGGTTCGTCGGCTAAGATCCCGTTCACTTAAGATCCTGCATTTTCCTTGCTCCCGACAACCGGGACCTTAGGTGGAGACTACTGTATTATTTATGTTATTATTATTACTATTATTTTCATCACTATAATTATTATTATCATCATTATCACTATCGTAGTTACAGATTGCACTGGGAAAGTAATTATATACATCTCTGCTGCAGCAAGTCTGAGCCTCCACAGCACTTACCTTTGTCTCAAAGCTGCAATACATAGAGACAACAAAAGGATTGTCGGTGAAGGACAAGATGTCTCTCTCCAGGAAAACCTGCTCTATCTGGTTACGCAGCACCAGGTTCTGCTTGCAGATCTTCTTCATGGCAAATCGTTGTCGTGTCTCTTTGTGTCGTACCAAGTACACAGCTCTGTCATCAGGAGGGAGGGAAAGGAAGGGAACATATAACTTATTTTTGTAGCAATGGGAAAACAACAGATTTTTATTTTTCCACACAAATATTTCCTCAATTTTTCAACAAAAAAATGGTATAATGATAACACAATGGTAATCATAATGGCGATTAAAAAAATTTGATAAGACAAACCTCAGCCCCCCAAAGATTAAAAAAAAACAAATTTCAATTAACAAACACCCTAATAAGACAAACTCAGACAAACAACTCCATGAGATGGAAAAGGTCAAGAGCCACAAAAGCATTGTAATTTACATTTGTAGAAATATGACTTCCCCCACAAGCTGTCATTATTCACTGGTAACTGCAAAACAAAAGACAGCACAATGAATTGTTAATTTCATTTTTTAAATGTCTAAGAGAAACCAGCAAATAAATTATAGCACATTTTCTGAGTACCATATTTGAATTACATCAGCCCTGTCTTTTAAGATGTCTTCTCAGAAAGCAAGAAAAGTGAGACATAAAGTTGACAGCAGTAAAACTTACGCGTAGGCGCCATTGCTGATGAGCTTTATAGAGTCGTAGTCTTCTTCACATGGCTGTTTCACTTTGGTCAGAGCGGCCACTTCTTGTTCCTGAAATCAAAAGAGAAAAGAAAACAATTATCAAAACCTTGCTTTGCATGATTTCTCTGCAATTAAAACGTATTCATCACTGTCTTCATAGTTTCAAGTCCCTTGAGAAACCAGTTCATTCTTTCTTATTTCAAATTTGAAACCAACAGTAAATAATCAGCATAGCATACCGTACACAAACTTAGTAGCCCCCATATAATAAAGATAGGAAACTAAACCATCCATCTATCCTGAAATTGGTAACACTATTTCTCACGCTACTTTCAAACACTGGAAACAAGGACTATGTTTTTTTATCACTTGGAAATATTTTGTCGATTCTATGGTCACAAATTATCACACATGAAAATGTTTATTTTCCTTGTGCCCAGATTTTGAAAACAGCAACTACAATATATACAGAAGAAAGGCCTGTTATTAGATATGCAAATCATTTTATATGACAATCTGTTTCTGCTGTTATGGGTGATGTCTCCTAATAAAAAGAAAAAAAAAAAAAAGAAAAAAAAGAAGGAAAAATACAGCACAAAAAGTTTCCATGTGATGATGCAGAAGTAATTCAGTTGAGTAAAAAGAAAAACACACTTTTTAACTTTAACACTTTCCACCCACGCAGCGCGCAGAACACGCTTCACTTATCCCAACGGACCAGGATACAGGTGCAGTACATGCTCTATCACACCAGCACCGATCGGCGCACGGCGGCAAAGTGTTAAACTTTAATTACCTCTGGCTCCGTTTCTTCCTCCTTGTCTTCCTCCACACCCGGACCATGATCCACTGAGTCAAACTGTTCTACTGGGGTGATGTCTGAGGTCAAAAAGGTTTATTTTCAGTAAGAGTTTTGTGGCAATTGCAACACAATTAGGTCAAATAAGTGCTATAGATTAGATATAACAAGCAAGTAACAAACACAAAAAAAAAGGGAGAGATAAAAGAGGATGATAGATGTTTGGTACGAAAGAAGGAGAAAACCACACCAGATGAGTTTGAGCTAAAGATAAGCACGCCGACAACCTCTCTCTCAGCTAGTGTAAATCAACATTAATTAATACAAGTTCTGGAAAAGTCCACAGGTGATTCCCATGCTTGTTAGGAAATGCTTGCATGATTTGATTGCTTCCAAACAAGGAATTTTCCATAACCAACAATTCATGGTAATTTCCACTGAATGACTCAGAAAGAAAAATGGACTTCAGTACAGGCAACACTATGTATATCCTTTCTCTCTCTCTCTGTGTCTCTTTATCTCTTTGTCTCTCTATCTGTCTGTCTCTCTCTCTTTCTTCCAACCAGACACAACATCAATTTTTTTTTTTTTTACATGGTTCTCACTATCAACAGGTCAGTGACATTAATTTATCTTCAGTCTTTGAAACAAAAAAATATCAACATTCCTGAAGCCAGGTCTGAAAATGAAAAACAACCCCCCTGTTTTTCTCATCCAATTTAATGTCACCAGGTGGTCTATTTCTCTCCTAGTAAGCCCGAAGAAATCCATTATCTCCCCTGCCAGTACCCAGACATACAAGTCTGCAGGGCACATCTTCTCTCTCCCCCTTCCCCCCCCCCCCCCTCAACCCC
>NW_004797735.1:501452-503582 GCF_000002075.1 Aplysia californica | reverse complement strand
GCAAAGAAAAGAAGAAGGACCTACTACTTTTGACACCCTTAAACCACCCACATGAACACATACACGAACAGGCAGCAGATAAAAAAAATACAAGCAGACAAAGACTGCACGCCATCTGTCTTTGGGACTCACATCCTGTAGCAGTCTCTCCAGATTGTCCAGCATCTCGTAGAAGTAGGTCTTGGTCACTGTCTTCTCGGCTGCTTTGTTCAGGCAGTCCCGTGCCAGCTCCAGAACCTGATAAAAACATACGCGCCCAATTAGTGTTTGAGATTTCAGTGGGGTTTTTTTGTTTGGGTACAACTATCATGTCACTTGCTACACAATTAGGTCATACAGGTGTCGAAGATTAGAGGTGTTACTAGAGAGCAACATCTAAAGAAAAGAAGAATGAGAGATAGTCTAGTAAGAGTTTTACGGAGATTGCAACTGCATAAGGTTATAAAGAAAAAGGAAAGATAAGGATGACAAATGTTTGCTTGGAAAGAAGGAGCAAACCACACCTGAGCACTTGTCAACCACCCACATGTTTGAAGTTTAGTAAGAGTTTTTAAAAAAGTAGATCAACCAAATGACCATCATTTCATGTCAGGAATAAGAAAGACTGGCAAAAATAGTAGAGGAGCAGAGGGGAAAAAAAAGGAGTACGACCCACCAACTGCCTGTACAATATCATACACGCCCAGTTAGGTAGATATGATTTCATTTTTTAAAAGTTTTTAAAAATTGGTAACTACTGATTAAACTCCTTTTCAACACTGATTTAAAGTTAGTAAAGTTCGCACCCCTAGAACATTCTTAAAAATAAGAAAGTCTTCTGCACACAATGCCATGGTGATCCAGATGGCCTTACTGAGAGTGCAGGCCTCAAATGTGCATAACAGGTAGAGTAAATTCCATATGAAGAGCTCTAGTTTACTTTTACCCAACAGAGTAAGGCTGTCTCAGAGGTGAGGCGAAACCTCTGAATGTAACGTCATCATCCATCAAGCTTAAGGCAAGTTTTAAAAACACAGACTGAATGGTGCTTCTGGTCACCATTTCATTACATAGGTTTGACGCCCCTTTCAACACTGTAAGGTTATTTAAGAGCAGGACCTTCAAATTTAACATCAGTCTTGGACAGGACCCAAAGATAGGACTGAGCCAGATGGGTTGAGATCCTTGAAAACTCCACAAAACGACCCGAGCTCAAGATCGCCAAGTCTTGTATTTGAATTGAACCCGTTCCCAAGCCATTCAAGATGTAGTACTGCATGATACCAACTGAGCTAATGGAGCGCCCCCAACTGTGTTTTGCTTTTGTTTTAGTAGAGGTTTTACGGTGCTAGCAACTGCATAACGTCATATCAGCGCCAAGGGGTGGATATCAACAGAGAAGTCCTTACAGATTATCAGACTTACTTTGCTCACCTATTTAGCTTCAATAGCACAAAGTCTGCTTCGACTATCAAGGCATCCCGGAAATAGCGGGTCACAAGAGTGTGACAAACATACAAAAGAAGTAGAGGAAAAATGACGATATCACTATCGTCATTAGGCTTAGGAAAGAAAAAGCAGCAGTTCCCTGTTGCAGTTCAGGCACAGCTATGAGCATGACATTGATGAATCAGCCCATTTACAATTACAATTCTACTGTGCATAAGAACTCTGAGATGTTTATGTCTCCCTTTTGGGAATGGCCTAAAGGCACTTCAGTCAGTGGCACTGCCCCAGGGGGTATCCCAACTGTGTGGCGCCCACAGTCACCTGATAGTGCAAGAAGCAGAGCACAGCGTCTGACTCCTGAGCCAGGTCAAGAGTGGCGTTGCTGTCAATGAACATCTTCAGCTTCTCCACCATCTGAGCAGTGGCCTGGAAATAAAAATAACAAAAGATAATTAATTAAAAAATTATATTATAATTATATATTGAAACAATTAGTGAAAAAAAAGAAGTAGAGACTAAATAGGGAATACTCCAACCACCCGCTGATTCGGGAAAGTAGCAAAAAGCAACTTCCCGTTGAGAAATAAGAGGAGCAGACCACATTAGAACTCTCACAAATACGCGCTGATGAAGTAAGGAATGGGGGAAACAACCATAATCTCTCCTTTAAACACACTGAGCTACTGCTGGTGACCATGGAAC
>NW_004797735.1:498985-500847 GCF_000002075.1 Aplysia californica | reverse complement strand
ATATATATATACAAACACACATGGATATATAAAACTATTAACACCAAAAACTTCTCATTTGACGTGGGATACCAGACATTCTTTTTTCCTCTCTTGACTGGAATAGTCGTGGACTGCATGATTTCATCTGACTGGAATACTGATGTTCATGAACAAAAACTTGACATTTTCTTTCACATTATACTTTGCAAACACTACAACAAAAGTAGTTCAAAATATGCCTTGCTTGGACCTCAAATACTTTTTCTTTTTCTCTTGAATTTTGTTCTCTCCGAAGAATGCACATACACACATATCTCTTCCTTTTTTTGCTCTTAACTTTTCATGCACTCTTTCAAAAAAAATTGTTCCTTTTTTAACATTTCGTTTTTATAACTTTCCCCGCTCTATATTTAGCCTTTTAGAATATTTGGAGCATTTTCGTTACATACTTATCATAGTACCTTGTAAAAATTACTTTCCAGAAATGCTAAGAAAACTGTTTAAAATAAGTGTCCGGACTGTCTATAAAACAAGGCCGACTTACAATTCAAAATGCAACACTGTATATATATATATAAAAAGTCAGAACCCCCTTTCAGCAATTATTCTTGAACTAATAAGTCATGATGAACACTAGGCAAACAAGCAGCACTAATACAATGGACAGCACACTAGACTCCCTAGTAGTTGTAAGTATAATAGGAAATAATAGATAATAGCAAAGTATACGCCACGATTCTTCATCTTTATTTATGCTATACTGAGGAGCCAAAACATATTTGCAATTTGCAGTAAACAAAAATGAGTCATAAAATAATGGCAAGTATTTCCCTTAATTTCCTTTATCTTCATTTCTTTTATATTGAGGAACAAAAACCTATTTACAATTTGCAGTAAACAAAAATGAGTAACAAAACAATTGCAAGTATTTTCCTTAATTTCCTTTAATCTTTACTTCTTCTATACTGAGGAACAAAAACCTATTTGCAATTTGCAGTAAACAAAAATGTGTCACAAAATAAGGTCAAGCATTTCCTTTAATTTCCTTTGGAAATAAAAACTCGAGTTTATAAAGTATATTATAACATTATTGCCTTAGAATTATAGACGCTTGTCTTTAGAAAATTAAATATCACATATTTTGTCTAGTTAACTATGGATTCCTTAGAAATACAATCATTTTAGTTGGTTAAAAGTTATTCCGTAAAAACTGTGCAAAGGTCAGTAGTCCATTATGTAAACTAGAATAATTATGCTCTCCGGGATTGTTACATTATGCATTTATGTGCATACACGGGTGTGCAAGTGAAATAGCACTAGCTACGCATTATTGCTGGACTTTCGCCACTCTTGCTGCACCAAAAATACAATCATTTACATCATAAATAAATGAGCAAGCTATTCAAGACATTGCCAGCAGAGTAGCGGCGAACTGAAGCAGAACAAGGCCCGGCAAAGCCACATCAGTGACAAACTCCTCAAGTATAGAAACAACCCCCCCCCAAAAAAAAAACAAACAAACAACAAAACAACAACAACAAAACAAAAAAACAAACTCACCCTCATCTTCGCCCCAGGATACCAATGCAGCCAACCTTTACTAAGCTGCTTTGAATAGTAGCATCATTCGTACAATTTTCTTTTCTGACTTCCTGAAACATAACACTGGTCAGGTCAGCAACAAGCTGGTGAAGGGATCGCGACCACGGGAATGTAGCGACCCCATCTTGGTCTTTTGTGCCTCTGGGCAGTCGAACCCTTTTGTACCTAGATCTTATGCAACGAGCCCGGTCATTTTTATTCACCGAGAAAGTACACAATACATTATCTTCTCTGCCACAGCGGCTCAAGAGAGAGAGAGAGAGAGAGAGAGAGAGAGC
>NW_004797735.1:497589-498819 GCF_000002075.1 Aplysia californica | reverse complement strand
AAAAAAAAAACATTTTTTTTTAAATTACAAAAAATTACAAAATTATAACCCTTCGCCGATTTGACCGTATAATTCAGCTACCACAGAGGCTCTACTATCTCGTGGAGACACAACAAAAAAAGCAACTGATGCAAAATCGCATTAAATGATGATGGTGATGACGATAAAGTAATCGAATAAAAAAAAGGAATTGGAAAATTAAATAAGAATAAAAAACAAACAAAAAAAAAACTAAAAAAAACTGTCCACCCACAGACATGGGAAAAGGTTTTTTTGGAACCATCAAACCGATGCGTCCCCAAACCACACCAGACTCCACTCCAACACTCACAACACAGAGAGGTAAGGGAGGGGAAACGGGAAGGGGAAAAGGAAAGGGAGGGAGACAAACAGAGAGATTCAGCGACCGTTTGGCGACATCGTCGATGCATAATGGCAATGGAGGTAGGCTCATTCAGCAACGGCTGTGCTTGTCGCGTTTTCGTAGGATGTGAGCGTATGTTCATCTATCTATCTATCTATCTATCTATCTGTCTACTCTATATACGTCCTGAGCGTGTGCATATCCATCCATTTGTCCATTACCTGAATGTGTGTTTATCTATCTATCTATCTATCTATTTATCTATCTATCGATCTATCTATTTATCTATCTATCGATCTATCTCTCTGATTCTCTACCTGAATGTGCGTTTATCTATCTATCTATCTATCTCTTTGCACGTAATGCGAATACACATTTCAGCTAGACATGTTATGTTTGAGCCAAGTATAACATGCATTCGCCATTCTTAGTCGACATTCTTGATATCAGCATGGCAACTTAACTCCAAATCTCCACTGTTCTGCACAGTATTGGTCATTACAAGAGTGCTAGATCAGTGTCGACAAACGATAAACGGACACTTTCAACTTTAGCTTCTGACCCCTAGGAAGGGTGAGTAAATGCTAAAACACAAACATACAAAAAAATTCTCACTGAATCTCTCTGTTCATGTCTACTACAGAGAATGGGTGATGGAATTATGGGGAGGAGGATTGGGGAGGAAGGGGGGAGGCAGGAGAGGGGGTAACGACAGGGGTTAACCACAGCACCCCATGACGCTGCGACATTCATCATGTTATACAAATCATAAACAATAAAAGGGATACCCACTGGAAGCAACTTTTGACGAAGGGGGGACCACAGCACAATACTACACACACACACACACACACACAGAGAGAGAG
>NW_004797735.1:496474-497214 GCF_000002075.1 Aplysia californica | reverse complement strand
AGAGAGAGAGAGGAGAATCTGGCTTCCTCATACAAAAAGGACTTGGTATATAAATACAACATGTCAACTCCAAATGTACGCCGATGCCGCACATAGCATTTTTATCACCACAACATACAAATCGACTTGCGACTGTTTTTAGCGTTAGTAAGCGTTTTACAGCACTTGCAGCACACTTACGTCATACAAGTGCCGGAGATTAGAGGTGTTTCAAGACGGTAACAAACACATACAAGAAGGAGGAGAGATACGGACGACAGATATTTGACAGGAAAAAAGGAGCAAACCACACCAGAGCAACCGCCCGCCAACCACCCACCGATTTGTTCAGATCACAATAAAATTGTATCCTAGATCTATCTATAGACTACGTCACACGCACAAACCCACATACGCACGCACACACACACCGACAAATTACGCCATAACTCACGCTTGCGGGTAACTCAAACACATGTAACTACATGACCACCCCCGAAAAAACAAACAAACAACCAAAACAAAACAAAACAAAACAACAACCCAACGACAACAACAAAATCAAATTTAGACGTTGTAGAGTAGTTCGTCACAGACACATGGCAAGCAGTTTAGTGTTCAGGACAACGGTGGCGGCGAAACAGAAGAAATGAGGAGCGGACCGAAACTTCGTTAAAAACAAGAGGACCGGACACGCAAAAATTAATAGAGGTGAAGGCAAGAAGTAGACCTACAAGCGGCAGCCTACTAAATATCCACAA
>NW_004797735.1:495005-496162 GCF_000002075.1 Aplysia californica | reverse complement strand
AAGCGATGAGTTAGGGAGGGGTGTAGCAAGACAGATGCAGAAACAAATGTTACGTAAGTATACTTGTAAAATGATATAATATATTGATAAAACATAGCGAAGTTATATAAATGGTACTTTTATAATGAAGGATATTAGGGTGAAAGCAATATGGGCGAATACAGAACTCTCCTGGGTCAGAAAAAGCAACATTGCTACTAGGTTCGCAATCAATACCAGCCCTAGCCGTGTCTTTCATCAAGATCATTCACGGTATCAAACTTACTTCAATAGAACCTATTTTGAGCAGGAACAAACAAAAAAAAAAACCCTTTCAAAATTCATGATCTGACTTAACGTTGTTCGGAAGAAAAATCGTCAAACGAAGCTTTGAACTTTTATCTCAATACAGAAGTAATGGAACAGATTCCACGAGCTCAAAGCTTTTTTGCCTTTAAGGCATGACCTAATTTACGGCAGTATGCAAGGGATCTGTAGCTGCTTCTCGCTTAGTTTTTTTTTAGTAGAGCTTTTACGGCGCTCGCAAACTGCATAAGGTCATAATATGAGCGCCAAGGGGTGGATGTCAACAGAGAAGTCCATACAGGGAATCAGGCTTACTCTGCTTACCTCTGTAGCTTCAACAGCACAAAGTCTATTTCGACTATCAAGGCATTCCGGAAATAGCGGGTCACAAGAGTGTGACAAACATACAAAAGAAGTAGAGGAAAATGACGATAGTAAGGATTAGGAAAGAAAAGGCAGTTCTCCGTTGCAGTCCAGGCACGGTTATGAGCATGGCATTGATGAATCAGCCCATTTACAATTCTACTGTGCATAGGAACATGTTAATGTCCCCCTTTTGGGAATGGCCTAAGGAAACTTCAGTCAGTGGCACCCCCCCGGGGGGGGGTGCTCCTCGTTTAAAGGCCTGTTTTTCTTGGAACTGTGAAACACTTTCAAATATTCTATACTAGGCATTTAGGGGATACCATCGCTCCTTGACACACACTCTTTCTGAAAAAAAAGGAAACACACACACACACACACACACACACACACACACACACACACACACACACACACATACAAAAAGGTATGAGCATCAATATTGGAACACAGAAATGGAAATGCTAGGGGGTGGTAGTGCTTGTATAGACTTAACCAAAAGAAGTATC
>NW_004797735.1:491099-492503 GCF_000002075.1 Aplysia californica | reverse complement strand
TGTGTGTGTGTGTGTGTGTGTGTCATGAGCGTAAGTGGTTGTTAAGGGTAAAACAAAAAGTCGGGGAGGCATTTAGTCCTCTCCTCTCCCGTCAACAAAAAATATATATGTACATGTACTTTAAATGTCTGAGAATCCTAAAATCACACTGTGTTTATCTTTTAAGTCTGAAAGTTTTTGCTTTGTGACTTGACTGATAACTCCCCCCCCCCCCGGTATTAGAAACACCAAAAAGAGGACTGTTTCAAAGACATTGCATGAAATATCCAGATTATTTTAATAACAAAAGGTATAGTAAAACCATACATAAAGGATGTTAAATTCGTACAGGACCATAGTAAGGCAAGAACGTGATCATAAAGGCAATTCGTGAAAATAAAATTCACAGAAAGACCAAGGGGAAATAAAATGTAACTGCCTTATCTGGAACGGAATTTCTTAAAAGATTGTTAATAGAAAACAACGACTACACCATTAACACTAATCACTGCCTGGAGGACGGGTCTAATTTCAGTATAGCTACAGCAAACACAAAAGACAAACGACATTTTAGCAGAATTTCAAACAGTGAAAAAAAAATATCTAAAAAAACCCAAAAGAAACAAAAACAAAAAATACGAAGCATCGCGTAGAAAATGCTACTAAAATTATTTACACAAATTGCAAACCGTGTATCTGGTCTAGAGTCAGTGACGAATATAACACAACTGTGCTTTCTGTGAGCTTGTCAATAGATAGCTATACATGTAGTTTGCGTATTAATAATATAAATTCACGTATTGGTGTGCACAATTTAATATTTTTGTTAATTAATGTATTCAAACAGCAGTAGCAATCATTCGCATAATATGCAAATTACTTCCAATACACAAAAAGCCCCACAAAATACAACAGCGCCAACGGAAGTTACGAGTTAAACAAGGAAAAGTATACAAAAAAACAAACAGGAAAAAACGTTGCAAAACGAAGATTAAAATAACTAGCAATGATCTAAGAAGTAGGGATGAAATAAAGATTAAAAAAAGAGGGGGGAAAGTTGGAATAAAATTGGGTAAAAATAGAGTACGAGTACTTAAGAAGTTAAAAAAAGGTAGGAACTAAGATGACGTTTAAAGATCTTAAAAAAAAAAAAAAGAAAACAGATTAAAAAACCCAAAAGATACGGCAAGAAAGGCCATGATGACTACTGAGAAAGAAAAGCGACCACCAAAGATTACACGTAGACACGGAAGGACAACACGAGGAAGGACCACCACATGAATCTCTTACTCTAAAGCAAGCCACGATAGGCTGTAAAAGTAAGCGCAGTAAGGGAAACAAATTAAGTGACATGGATCGTAACGAATTATACCATGTAATCTTAAAACATGACGAACGAAATAATATGACCACAGCAATAATAAT
>NW_004797735.1:488702-490185 GCF_000002075.1 Aplysia californica | reverse complement strand
AACCATTTTCTTTCCTGAAAAAACAAAACAAAGTTTTAAAAACCCCCACAACGAACACATATTATTTTACGAGCCCACCAAGCTTGGCTACTATTAGGGCGTGGCAAGAAAAGAAAGTCTGCGTCAACACTCACAGCAAAAGAAAGGCGAAAAATAATCTAAACAAATTTACTTTAAAAAAAAAGAAGAAAACGCTCTTTTCATTTCTCAAGAGAAAAGGTAACAAAGACCTGGATGGATAATCCGTTAAGACTAATTAGAAGACGGTTAGTTAACAAGCGACCAAACAATAAAATGGGAAAACACTGTGCTGGGCATAAAAAGTCTTTAAAAATTGGAAAGATTCAAAAGGGGCGATACGTGGAATAACCAAAGCACGAATGAATTAAACATATGCAAAGAAACGCTTCTGACCTGTCCCCCTCCTTCATCTCTCTATGCTCTACCTATCTCTGTTTCTCTCTGTCCCCAGGCTTCGAACTTCCCTACATTTCCCCACAAATTTTTGTTTCCCCAACTATGACACCACGCCTGAAAGGCGTTCTCAAACTCAAATGATTCCAGGAGACAGAACCTGAATGACATATTATGTACATGCTTGATGTGGACATCAAGTAACAACCTCTACCCCACAAAGGGACGTTTCCTCTCTACAAACCCCTACGTCCTAGACAGCGAGCGAATAAACTACAAACGACACTATCAGAATGGGTAGCAAGCAAACAAAATATCAAAACTTTTAAAAAAAAAGAAGGGGGGGGGGGGAAAGCCCGACAATACCTGTCCTTATTCAACTAAAGCTTGAGAGTACTGTCTCGGAGGTACTGACAACCTGGTAAAGAAGGGGGGGGGGGTATGGGCGCAAATCTTAAATAAGAGGACATAGGCAATGTTGCATTGTTTCTTGAGTTCAATGAAAAACAATAAGTCTTTAAATATTTTAAAGAAACCGCCTAAAATTCAAGCATATATAAAACTCGAAGGGCGAACCCAAACAAGAAGGGAATGACTGATAGAAAATCGTTAAAAAATAAACACACACTAAAAATAAAAACCAAAAATAATCAGGGAAAAAAATAAAACGAAACAAAAGTATCACAAAGGCTAAATAATAGAAAGTTGAAGAAAAAAGAAAAAGAAGTCAACTGACCTTAAACTTCGCGACCTTGGCCTCATGTTGGCGTGGGGGTGAAGGTCATTATCGTCATGGGATGTGGCCATGTTGTCCGAGCTACCGAAGTGGCTGGACAGGAAGTGCAGTTCCTCCGCCGTGGGATGAGACGGGAACTGGTGCAAGCGTTCCTGGGAGGAGTAGCGCGACTGAGGATCGGACATGGGGATCTAAGGGTTAATAATGAGCCAGATCTGACAACAGGTCGCCTCTTTGCGAGAACGAAAAACCAATGGATAGCAACAAGACAAATCATAAAAACCCAAACAAAACGAAACAAAAATCAAGAATCTAAACCAAACCCCCTCCCTC
>NW_004797735.1:487475-488602 GCF_000002075.1 Aplysia californica | reverse complement strand
CCCCCCCCCCCCCCCCCCCCCCCAACTTAATCGAAACAAAAGTCGTCCCCATAAAAAAAAACCCAACAACAAATGAACAAACAAATCAGCACCCCCACAAACAAAAACAAAGGTGAACACCTATAACCCGAAATAAAGTTTTTAAAAAACCAACAAAAAACACATACACACATAACAAAAAGCGAGCGAGAGAACACTGGGACATTTGAATGAGGCAGTAACATAAAAAGAAAAGGAAGAGAGATATGGGCGATAAACGTTTGACAGAAAAGAAGGTGCAAACCACACCAGGGAACCAGCCAAGCACCCGCGATAAAAACGCAAAACATACACTGTTATATCATATAAGAGCCGGTGCTAATCACTCACTGAAAGACGGAGAAACTCAGTAAATACACCGTAGAAATACCCGTAACGGAAACCCAGACCTAAGTCTTTTAATGTTGTTCGCAACACAATAAGGACAAATACGTGCTGAAGATTAGGTGTTGCAAGAGGATAATAAACACAACAGAACAGGAGCGAATATAAGGATGGCACATGTTTGATAGGAAAGAAGGAGCAAATCACACCAGATCAGCACCCGCCAACCGCTAACCGCCTTCGGTTGGCGTTCGGCAGAATCATTACAAAACACTCGCAATGAAACACGAAAAGAACAGCATGATTAAAACCAATAAACGGTGTTGTTCTTACGCACCTATCCACACCATTTTTGATCATTTAGGAAGCGGGCTTCCGACACTGTCTGTCAGGGCTAACCCGGACTGAGTGGGATACACAACATCCCACCCGGAAGACCGAGATGCTAGATAAAATTTTCTCCCAATTCGAGAACCGAACTCGGGCTTCCTGCGTGCGACAGCCAGGCGCCTAGCACCTACACTACAGACGCTGGTGAACATAGTCCGCAAATCGACACAACATAGACCGTCTAGGAAACGGGCTGCTTCGAGCTTGCTTGCTTGTCGAGAACAGTTTACACTAAGTGATACTCGACAGAATAACTTTCCTCTCTCCGGAATCGACCTCACACCTTTTGCGTGCCACAGCGAAAAACGTAAACATTACAGCATACTCTTCGATGAGAAATGAAGACAAACATAAACGACAATATCCCCCCCCCC
>NW_004797735.1:483047-484693 GCF_000002075.1 Aplysia californica | reverse complement strand
GTGTGTGTGTGTGTGTGTTGGTGGGGGGTTCGAGCGTAAAATTGTCCATGATCGTTAAAAAGGAAGAAATCTATGATAGTTAAAGAATTGTCCATGATCACTAAGAATGAAATAATCCCCGACTGTTAAGAATGAAAAGGTCCATGATCAATAAAATATCCATCAGTTCCACTGTAGCATCTGATCTGGTATCTGCTCGTACATACATACATAGACCCATCTAGATAAATGCTACTCTCTCTTTCTCTCCCTCCCTCCCTCTCTCTCTCTCTCTCTCTCTCTCTCTTCTCTCTCTCTCTCTCTCTCTCCCCCCTCCAAATTCTGAGCCTTCCGGAGACTGGGAAACGGAACCAACAGGAAACGCCAGACAGCCATGTTCCCCTGGGTGAAAACGCCACTGATAACAAGGCCCACATTTGACTAACGAGCATTTAGTGAGGCCAAATCACAAGTGCGGATGAAAGGGCGCCTATTGATGGATTCAAAATTGGAGGCCAGATTTTCAGGGCAAGGACGGGGCAGACTGAGACAGCAAGATTTATCTTGTGCTTGAGAGGTATGCCATCCTGTTAAGGTTCAGTGTAAAAAAAAAAAAGTAACATCACGCAGTGTATATCGAGTTTGAGTTTGAGTGAAGTGAAACGCATCGATTCAATAACGGTCTTATAGTGCGGATCAACTTGGGTTGGAAAACATCTCACGTTGCTTCTCTCGAACACAAACACAACGCATGTACATCAAGCCAGCACCATACCAACGACTAATTTTGACTAGTAGACACTAGTAGCAAACGAGCACGCATTGCACAGACCAACTTCGTTTGCACGACTCTCACTGATTGTCAAGACCACGAATGACGGGTTGCTGGTAGGATTTATCTTTCAAGAGTCAGAGAGCGACGGCCTGTTTTCTCGAAGAAAACAGAAGGATGCACGGGTAAAGGTTTCGATACAATATTCTTTTGTATATTCCGTTGTGACCACCCCCATGTTGTTCTCATAGAGTGGAAACTCCAAACTTGCGTAGAAGGTCAAGTAAGTTCCAAAGGGACGACTGAAGTAGATTTATATCGATAAAAGTAACATTGAAAAGACGTAAAAAACAGGAAATAACATAAGGTCTTCTATAAACCAATAGGATAAAGTTTTAGTTTAGTTTTAGTAGAGGTTTCACGGCGCTCGCAACTGCATAAAGTCATATGAGCGCCAGAAGATTAGAAGTGTTACAAGCGAGTAACAAACAAAAAAGAAGAAGGGGAGATAAGGACGATAGATGTTTCATAGGAAAGAAGAAGCAAATCACACCACAGCACCCGCTAACCACCCACTAGGATAAAGTTTACATAATACGTTTGTATGTATAAATTCTTCAACGATCGTTCTCACAAAAGGTTCGTCTTCTCCTTCACTTCATTTCACCTCTTCCACTTTCCAACTCACGCGCACCTGACTGTCCATCTCTCTTTCCGGCTGCTCGTCTCTCTATCCACCCGCTTGCCTCTTTCTTTCCAACTGCCCGTCTCTCTGTCCACCTGCTTTCTCTTTCCGCTTGTCCATCGGACCCTAAGCGAGCAGGTGACTATTGTTCATTTGTTCTGACCACACAAGTCTTCGTCGTCTGTCAAAATGCTCTCCCCCCCCCCCCCC
>NW_004797735.1:480459-482759 GCF_000002075.1 Aplysia californica | reverse complement strand
ACCCCCCCCCCCCCCCCTATATTTCCCCCAACCCCATGACATTCACCCCAGATCATACAGGTTGTGTGGAAAGAAAACGTCCATATCGTTCCTCTTGGATAACATCTTACTTGAGCGTCGAGAGAGTATTGATTTCTCGCAGAAACCCCACTTAGACGGCGAAGTAATATCAAATTGATCCCACCAAAAACGAAATGGGTTGTTTGATATTGATCTCCGTCGTGGAAGGAAAAAAACAACGAGACCCGACGACAACACAACCGTTATACTGAAGATAATGAACTATCCAATCGGGTCACAACGACATACCTTGGCAGAGCAACACATACTATTATCAGCCGCTTCTCTCACACCTGTAAGCAAATCAAACACAACAGAAGCCCGTTCTTTCTTTTTTTTTCGTATCCACCTGACGTCCACCACCAACAAAAACTCTGGGAAAAAACCCAAACAAAATCGCCCACAAAACAAAACCCAAACAAAAAAATACCCCCCCCCTACAAACAAACAACAACACGCAAAACAACCACAAGTAAACCAAATAAAACAACAACACACAAACAAACAATACAAACAACCCCCCCCCCCCACACACACACACAAACACTTCCTTTCTTTCCATTCTCTTCGTACCATAACCCTGACCATCCATTAACCCCTCCCACTCCTTTCTTCCATACCAACATTCTTTTCTCGCAATCATCCTCCTCAACCGTCGTGTTCTCTTTCCCCCCCACCCAAAGTATCACTGACGTCATCTATGGCGCTGTTCCCGATTTCTTTCCGGTCAGCACCGATGTTAATTGTAGGCCAATATTGTAAGGGAAAGATTATTCATTGTTTATGCAAAGAGATGCTCATAGACAGACAAATGGTGACCAAGCATGGGAAAAGTAAGACAGATAAACAAACCCCAGAGGGAAAAAAAGAAAAGAAGTAAAACATCAATCTTGCCCTCCAAACACCCGCTGAGAGGAAAAAAGACATCGTTTTGGGGCCATGTTAGAAGAAGAGACTTGTTGACCAGTATGTATTGACGAGTAAACATTTGTCCGTGAAGCTGTTTATTTACCATAATGAAGTGAAGGAGGACGATAAGACAAAGAAGAGAAACCATTTTCCGTCAATATGGCAGATAAACAATTTCGTAGGCAAATGTTTACTCGTCAATACTGGCGAACAAGCGGACCAAAATCTCTTCTCCGAACTTCCTCACCCATACAATCTTCCATTTATAGAACATACTAGAACTGACACCCCCCTCCCTTTCTTAGAGTGCCCACCAGGTTATGCATACAAATGAGCGGGCCAACAGCCTCGCCATGGCCGCGAACCATCTCTAGGTTGGACAACAAATGCTGCCTTATACGGGCCCTGGGCCAAAAGGCTCTATCTGCGACAAGCCGTGTTGCGAAAGGTTCTCGTTCCGCGCTGACGTCCACACTGATTCACTGATACGTTTTTTAAAAAAATGTAGGTGTTTTTTATGCCCCTATCGACACCATTCAGATCATTTAGGAGGCCGGCTTCCGACTCTGCCTTCCAGGGCCAACCCGGGCTGAAAGGAAAATTAACATCCCAGCAGAAAGACCAGGACACAATTTTCTCCCCACTCGGGAATCGAACTCGGGTATGCTCCGTGCGACAGCAAAGCTCCACACCGCAATAAAGCATAATATGCCGGTGACCCAGATGCAACGTTACACTCATGAAACACACTGACACAACCATGACTTGCAATGTTTGCACCCATGACACATATCAATACAGTCAAGACACGTAACGTTAATAATAGTCATAGACGATATAACTCAAGAACACACTTTGTAAAGTTTACTGTTAATAAGAGTTTTACGTAACTTGCAACACAGTCAGGTCATATTCACATAAGTGCCCCGAAGATTAGAGGTGTTACTAGAAAGTAACATACAAGGAAAGAGGGAGGACAGATAGCACGATAGATGTTTGGTACGTAATAAGGCGCAAATCACGCCAGAGCACCCATCAACCACCCACTCAGGCAACGTGACTCACTGGCGACATGCAAGGCACATATCCACGCATTCAAGACAAGTAATGTTAACACTTATGTGACACACTGACACGCAAAGATGACACTCCCGACACAAACACATACTAGCGTACTCACACATCCCGAGACAGAGAAGCAGACAGGCACATAGAGACTGAGAGAGATTGAAAGAGAGATATACAGAGAGGGAGGGAGGGAGGGAGAGAGGATGAGAGAAAGAGAAAGACAGAAAGAAAGAAAAAGAGAGAGAGACAGAGAGAGAGAGAGA
>NW_004797735.1:469188-479185 GCF_000002075.1 Aplysia californica | reverse complement strand
CGCGAGAGAAATAGAAATAGAAATAGAAACACAGAAAGAAGGAAACATTAAGCAAGAAGACAAGAAAGAGAGACTGGGAGAGAAAAAGACACATAAGAAAATCTGCGTCAGAAGAGCAAGAAATAGGTAGCTATTGATTAGAAGGGACATGTGAGGAAGCAGTGGCCAGCGCTAGGCTATCATGTCCGTTGTGCGAGTCTGGCTTCAATCAGCTCCACGGGAAACCGTAGTCATCTTCTAAAGAACTACTCCCATTAATGGAAGCGATGCTAAACGCGTTAATACTAGTTCATATCCTGTCCTTTTCCCCCTTTTTTCTTTTTGGGTTTTGTTCTTTAACTCTTCCTTCGGTCGCGCTTATTGAGGGGTGATAAAAAAAGGAAGGCAAGCTACTAATTCAAAGGATGAACAAGGATCTCGGTTACCTTAACAGCGCTCGCTAGAACAGAACGGTCGATACTCAGTAGATGTTCACTGTTACTGCTGACCATTCCTTTTTCTTTATCTGCCCATCTCCCTCTCACTCTCTCTCTCTCTCTCTCTCTCTCTCTCTCTCTCCTGTGCTGCTGCCACTACTAACTACTGTTCAAAAAGCTCTAGGCCATCAAAGGTTTGAACCGGGGGAAGGGGTGTTTCCAATCACTTATTCACACACAGCTTTGTAAAATAACAACCAGCATCGACAGAGGACGTTTTTTTTGTCTCGCTCGATTCTGAACCCACGTTTTTCTCTCTCCACGTTTCAGTTTTGTGCAACACGGGGAACATTTAGCCTAATTCGAAACGGAAATATTTCGTCTTCGGCTAGACTTCTCCTTTTTTTCTCATTGGGTAAGTTGGGAATTCAATTGATGCATGGGTATTTCTAATGGAATCTTTCGGCTCCGACCACTCAGTCAAAGACAAACGCGTTAAACAGTTCCATCTGTAATATCGATGAGCAATCTTTCAGATTTGAACAAACTGATTGGCAAGATGGAAATGCAAGTCAAATTTAATGTATCATGATATACACTATGCAAATCAAACGGCAGATGCCACGACAGTGCACTGATTTCCAGATGGGACCTTTCGGCTTTGAACGTGCCAACGGGAAGGAGGTTCTGTCCACAGCAACAGTTTTGCTGGGGGAACCTTTGAATAAACGGCACGCTTTCGATGCCAGAGTCGTCTGTCTGATCTACGAAGAGGCACGTCGACGCGATAACTGTTTTTATGGCGCGGAAAAAAAAATCAAGAAAGACAGAGGCAAGGAACGGCTAGTGAAGTAATGTGGCCAACCGGTAGCACCCCCGAACCACATGCAGCGCCGAAGTCAAAGGGTACTATCTATGGCAATAAAGCGCCGGAGATGGAAAGATGGTAAATGCTTTATGCTTCTGTCGACATTATTTAGGAGGCAAGTTGCTTCGACCATCAACTTGGCATTGGGGGAATGCTGCTTGTTTGAGCAAGAGACGCATATTGATATAGTAACGGTCATTTAGTGCAAAGAAAAAGCAAGACCGTGTACTGATAGGCAACAGGGGAAAAGAGAAGAGGCAGGACAGATCAGTGGCTCCCTCTAATCAACCGCAGGAATACAGCATGGAAGCAGACAGACGCAGACACGAGAAAAACTAGTCACTTCCCCATGAGGGAAACGAACCCACGTCTTTTCCGCACAACCGTGAATAACCTAACAATAGCACCCCAATGATAGCAACGCTGATAACTGCAGATGGAACCTTCTTACTACTGGACATGCTCACGGAGCTAGAGCCTGGTAGACGGGGAGGGTAAAGCGAGGAAAAGGAAGGGGGGGGGGTAGAGAGACCAAAATCGATAGTATGCCCGGACGCCAACGATGGCCCTCGCGGGTACACGAACGGGATGGAAAGGTCAACATATCCACCCGACCAGCCATCCGGTGCCACGCTCTGAAGGGGGGGGGGGGGGGCAATTTTGGTTGTCGATCTGGTTCACGAAGATCAGTGGTAAAAAAAAAAAGACTGTACAGTCCCCTAGCGAGTCCCCTAGCACTACCAACTGGGGGCCAGTACAGTCCCCTAGCGCTGCTTAGATCTACTTGGGGCCTGTGCAGTCCCCTAGCGCTGCTTAGATCTACTCAGGGCCTGTGCAGTTGCCTAGCGCTGTTTAGATCTACTCAGGGACTGTGCAGTCCCCTAGCGCTGCTTAGATCTACTCGGGGACTGTGCAGTCCCCTAGCGCTGCTTAGATCTACCCGGGGACTGTGCAGTCCCCTAGCGCTGCTTAGATCTACCCGGGGCCTGTGCAGTCCCCTAGCGCTGCTTAGATCTACCCGGGGCCTGTGCAGTCCCCTAGCGCTGCTTAGATCTACCCGGGGAGTGTGCAGTCCCCTAGCGCTGCTTAGATCTACCCGGGGACTATGCAGACCCTTAGCGCTGCTTAGATCTACTTGGGGACTGTGCAGTCCCCTAGCGTTCCGCACTGGGATACTGCAAAGACAGTTTGAGATGTTTGTCGTAATAAAGTTAATGTTGAACGTGCATCCTCTTAGCACATTACACCCTAAGCCCAGCATTACTGACTTTTTTACTCACTGTCTCTAGTTTTATGGCAAAACGCTCTGATCAGAAAAAAAAGCTGATTCCGATCGAGATATCGACGTTTTTACATTTTAGTCTATAAAAATGTTATTTCTCAACTTTTCAATTCTGTTTTCAAAGATTTGAAGACAATTTTTTAATTTGAAGAATCCAAGAAAGTAGTACCCTTAAATACATTTACCGATATTGATACACATGATGTACTTAGGTCAAAATTCTCAATTTTCAAATCTTCAGTGTTCATTTTAAAACACATTACACTAGGTAGACTAATACTACTGACCGGTTAAAAGAGCTTGCCATCTCATTATAATTCTCTGATCGGCAGCAACAACAACAAGACCACCTACATAGGCCTATCACAGACTTGCCAATCCCGACAGCTACTTTTACTAATCTTCTCATATTTTTACCCCAAATCCAAACTATTGTTTTTATAATTCCAGAAAAAGAAAATTATATTTTTTAAAGTGTGGATTAAAAAGGTGTCTGAGCTTTGAAAAGAGCTACTATTACTACTACTTCTACTACAACTGCAAAAATAACTACTACTACTAATATCCACACTGAAATCGTAGCATATAACCTATATGTTGATGATGGCTTGTTGACCTCGACCCAAAGGTCAAAGGTTGTTTCTTTGCAGCCCTCCAGTGCGGAACGCTAGGGGACTGCACAGGGACTGCACAGTCCCCGAGTAGATCTAAGCAGCATTCGGGGACTGCATAGTCCCCAAGTAAGCAGCGCTAGAGGACTGTACAGTCCCCCAGTGGGTAGCGCTAGTAACTCCCCCAACAACTTCCTTTAAAAAACCCGGATAATATATGAGGAGGTCGTTTCTATTCTCATATAGATCTTTTTAGTTTAGTTTCACTGCATAAGGTCATATGAGCGCCAGAAGATAAGAGGAGTAACAACAAGAGAGTAACAAACATAAAAAAGAAGAAGGGGAGATAAAGACGATAGATATTTCATAGGAAAGACGAAGCAAACCACACCAGAGCACCCGCCAACCACCCACTTATATAGATCTATTCGTGCGAAAGCAAAAATATAAACAAAAACAACAACAACAACAACAACAATAACAACAAAAGAAAACAAATCACAACATAATAAATCCTTTTTATTGGTGACCAGGGGAACGGTGGGGGCTGGGGGGAGGGGGGTTGGGGGTTTAGGTAGGGGGTGGGGGGCGCAAGGAGCGATGAGGACCAAAAGCAAAAACGCCAACGGAAAGGGGAAAACAAGCAAGTACAACCAGCAGACATCACAATTCGAGCATGACATCACGTCACAAATTTTATCATTTAAAAAAATAATTTTAGAAACAGTTTTACGGCACTTGCAACACAATAAGGACATATAAGTGCCGAAGATTAGATGAGTTAAGAGAGAGTAACAAAGACTAAAAAAAGAGGAGAGATTAATACAAAAGTCGTTTGATAGGAAACAAAGAGCAAACCACACCAGAGCACCCGCCAACCACCCACTTATCATATATCCCCGGAGTGCCCTTGCAACAGCCGTGCTTGAACACCGCCATCTTTGGATACACCTGCAAGATTTCCAAATGGGGGACTACACAACATTTAACCCTGATTTCTCATCGCAGACAGGATAATAAGCTTACTCTCCTTGTCCCTCGTTCATTACAGGTTGGCAGCCGGGAGGATTTGGTGCACGGTCAGAGATTTGATGAGGGTCAGACATGCACGCATACGCATCAGCACGTGAACTGCTCTCTAGGGTTGTCATGTGCATTTTTTTTTCTTTTCTTCTAAACATAGGTGGGTAGTTGTTTTTTTTACGCCCCCCTCGGCACATTTTAGCTCACGTGATAAGATAAGATAAGATAAGATAAGATAATACTTTATTATCCCAGAGGAAAATTTTTCTCGACTGTACAGAACCGTAAAAACACCTGCAGGTATACATAAACAATGAAAATGATATATTACTCTAATTAAAATTCAATATGAAAAGAGAGGTAAATCAGATGACAAAATGTACATTCACATCAGATGCATCATTCAAGAACATGCAGGAACTTAATTACAAGACCTTTGGAGTGGTCTTCGACATTGCCTGGCAGAGTCAATCCAGGCAGAGGGGAATATGACATTCAAGCAGAAAGACCGAAAAACTGGATAAAAATTCATGGCACTCGGGTCTCCTGCGAGCAAGAGCAAAGCGCTTTCCCGCTGCACCACATGTACAGAACTGCCACGTGAGGTAAAGAGGAACAGCCGATCGACACGGCAGCTATTATTTATTGGGAGCAAGGAAATGGAACAAAACCTACTGAAAAAAGAGAACAACTCCGTCTCCCTCACTCTGAAGGAGTTCTGCAAGCTTGACAAGGTAAATACGACGGCAATCACCGCGAGAGTCGCAAGACTGTTTTGAGGTAGTTTGACATCTCTCTCTCTCTCTCTCTCTCTCTCTCTCTCTCTCTCTCTCTCTTCTTTCCCTCTCCCTCCCTCAACCGCAGTCTCCCAGACCCCCTTTCTATTCCACGAGACTCCTTCAAGACTTAGGTGAATACAAACAACTTGACTGAACTGACAGCAAATCAAGATCCACAATTGTGATTACATGTTTTAAAGGGTGTGGGTTACTTCATCGATTCCCCTGTCTATCCATGGTGATAAATGGAGTAATGGTATATGTGTAGCGCCCCTAACAACACTTTTAAGTTATTTAAGAGACGGGACCTCCGAGTTTAACGTCCATCTCCGAAAGGACAGAGCCAAATAGGAAATTCGTGAAAAGTGCCTTTTTCCAAGGACACAACTTCGGACCGAGCAGACGTTCGAACCCCAGAAGCCGCAATCTCACGATTACGGGTCCGGTCGTCTAACCACTAGGCCACCGACGCCACTGTCTATCCATAACGGAATACATGTATATTCCAAAATATAACTTTTTTAAAAAAACCTCGGATATGTTCGACAAAAAAACCCTGTAACATACTCACTAGGGAATCGAACCCAGAGGTCGTGTGCCTGCCGAGGCAAAGAGATAAACCATTACCGAGGGCAATCTAATTGTACTGCAAAAGAAAATACGCGTGAACTTCTCTCTGACTGCAGAGTACGTAAGAAGCTTACAACGCAGCTCGCACACTAAGCTGCTTGACGACGTAAAACAACCATAAAAAGCCTCCGAAGGGGAACATATTTGACACTGAACCTTCCAGGACACAGGCCTTCTTAACCACGGAAATCTGCACACACACAAAAAAAACCCCCCAACCAACGCATGGACACTTCCTTTCTGTGACGTAACACGTAGTAGGTTCATTTTCATCTTCTTTATAAAAGAAACTGACCGCACAAGAAAGGAATATCGCAGACGCACGCTTTCTTGATTATCACCATGGATTTCAAGAGGTCGAGTGAAAAAACAAGATACGTCAGTTTAAACTTTAAAAAAATTAACTAAAAATAGAAAACAGTACCTGTATAATATTCCTATAAAATCAATCTAGTGTTAGAAAACAACTAAGTCACTCACAAACTGTGTTTTATAACAATAGATCAAGTTAACAGCAAGCCAAGTCCATCATAGAAAGAGTTTAAAATGGCAACTCGTGGTGACTTAGCCTGTTGTTTGCTTCACCCATTCATTTCTTTCCTGTAGGGGATTGTTATTTCTTCCCACAGAGAGGATTCTTTGGAAAAAAGTTAATCTTACAGACTTATAAATACGCCTTGTCAAGCTATAGAATAATATGGAAATGGCTTCCATTTTTTACATGAAAATAGAGGATTATAGAGTTTCAGTACATCTCTCCAGCTCGAAAAAAGAAGGGGGAGTTTGGCGGATATAAAGGGGATCGGCGTATCCTGTTTTTAACGCCCTTCTAACGAGGCTTGTAAACACGTCAGTACGAAAATGGAGCGCTGGTCGCAAATGGGAACACATGGTCAAGACAAACATTTGAAGCCATAGCAGGACAGAATAAACTTCCGACTGTTTTCTTTCAAGATTCCAGCTTTCAACTGACAGCATAGACCACCTACGAGGTGGGCTAGTTTGAGCCAGACCGTCGGAGCCAACTAGGGCAAAATCATAACAAAAACGACCAAGAAACTCCATAAAAGAACTTACACAGGATAATAGATAATAATAAAACATTACACAAGACTCGAACTAATAAATAATAACATTGGACTTTTAAAAAAAAATAGTAGAGGGTTTTACGTTGCTCGCAACTGCATAAGGTCATATGAGCGCCAAGGGGTGGGTGTCAACAGAGAAGTCCTTACAGGGAATCAGACTTACTCTGCTCACCTCTCTAGCTTCAACAGCACAAGGTCTGCTTCGACAATCAAGGCACCCCGGAAATAGCTGGTCACAAGAGTGACAAACATACAAAAGAAATAAAGGAAAAGGACAACAGTAAGGATTAGGAAAGAAAAAGCGGCACTTCCCTGTTGCAGATCAGGCACAGTTATGAGCGTGACATGATGAATCAGCCCATTTACAATTCTACTGTGCTTGAACGAGAAATGTCCCCCCTTTGGGAATGGCCTAAAGACACTACAGTCAGTGGCACTGCCCCGAGGGGTTACATTGGACTCGAACTAACAACTTTTCGAATGCAAGAGGGAAGCGCCAGTCCAACTGGCTACAGCCGCCGTTTCAACTTCATCCTGTCCGTGAGATCAAGAGCCACCTGTGCCCCAGCTGGTCATTCACTCTAGAACATCACAAGAGTATTAACAAACATTGCCTATTCTTTCGGAGCACTTACGAATTTTATCATTCAGTCTTGAAAATCAAACAAGGTTTAAAAAACAACAACAACAAAAACCCCTTATGTTTTCATCAGTACCACCTACTTGTACATTCACTCGAACACTACAAGAGCCCCCCCACCAAAAGGGAAATTTTTTTTTAATCAAAAAGAATTTAAACAATAAAAACAACGAAAAATTAAAAACAAACAAACAAACAAACAAACAAACTAAAAACAACCACTTCCTCGCCCAAGGAAAAAAAAGCTTTTCTCTAAACCATGTAACGACTTGTTCATTCAATCTTGAATATCACGTTAGAACCATAAAACCTAGCGTTATCTTTTGAACTACTAACGACGTGTTCATTGAATCTTGAATATCACGTTAGAACCATAAAACCTAGCGTTATCTTTTGAACTACTAACGACGTGTTCATTCAATCTTGAACATCACGTTAGAACCATAAAACCTAGCGTTATCTTTTGAACTACTAACGACTTGTTTTCCCCCCCTCATTCCACCCTTCATTGTAGATTTTTGCATCGCTGGTTCTTTCTTGTGGAGGGGGACATTAGTGTTTTTCTCCCAGCTCGTCCCTAGTTAATGGCCCTTCTTTCATTCTGTCACATTCTCTGTCCCAAAATCGATTTCCATACAAAGCTTTCACGACGACAAGGTTTTTGTATCTTCATTTAGAACCTTTCAGCGTCAGAGAAGACGTCGTGGGGGGTTCCTTTTTTTATATTTGTTTTGTTAGCTTGTTATTTTTTAAAAACTTTTCTCTGCCATATTTCCACAAAGATCGCTCATCCCATGCTTTCCGGTGGCTGTAGCATAGATGACAGCTAGCGTCACCAGCAGCCGGAAGCTCGAGGTAAAAAAAAATGTCTTGATTGTTCTGCTATTTCTTTCTCCGCCCCACTCGGAATATGATCCAATCATCACCGAGCTCTATCTATTCGAAAAAAAAAAATAAATAAAGAACACTTCCGTCTTTTTCGTTCGCCGGCCTGACCTCTCTTGTGCCTAATTGGGATTGTGTGTGTGTGTGTGTGTGTGTGTGTGTGTGTGTGTGTGTGTGTGTGTGTGTGTGTGTGTGTGTGTGTGTGTGTGTGTGTGTGTGTGTATTTATATATATATACAATTTTTGTATAATATATACCCAGCGGCAATAGAAACTCCCCACTGTTTTTTTGTAACTGTGCTCTAGCTGTCGTGCATCACTCAACATGTACCCAACGATGACTCTTGATCTTTTTCATAAACAAGAATTTAACGACGCGGTCACGTGAGCCACCTGCTA
Organism: Aplysia californica; assembly: GCF_000002075.1. NCBI lineage: Eukaryota > Metazoa > Mollusca > Gastropoda > Aplysiida > Aplysiidae > Aplysia > Aplysia californica. The sequence goes on along the minus strand of NW_004797735.1, from coordinate 470,564 downwards.
ATTGTAATGTTCTGTGACTGAAGTTCCGCCGAAATTATGAAATCTTCTACACTGTTCAGATCAACACATCGGCGACTTTAGAATCGAAAAAACCAACTTACATAGACATTCCAGCTAGTTTTCGTCGTCTTAAATTGCTGTACAAGATGCCAAGGTTAAGTCCCCGAGGAGCACTGTTGGGCAATTTGAATACTGCAGGCTGTACTAAAATTGGCCCGTAGAGTGGCGCGGATGCTTCTTTGCTCCCATCCTACCTTCAATATCCTGAAAGATTGGTTCCAAGTCACCGGAGTTACACCTGACAGGCCCAGACCAGGCAGACCACAGGTCGATACTGCCCAAGAGGACGGACAGATGCTGCTCTGGTATCTTTGAAATCACTTTCTTATAGTTCTGCAGGCTATTTTCATACAGACACTGAGAGATTTATCAGCGATATAGGGAAACAACTACGGTCTTAAAACACATTCGGGCGTCGAGCAAGGCGGCCTTATAATATGACCAACATTAATTGCCATCTTTCCAATAATTACGCTTGAACTGACTGGACCTAAGAGAAGGAGCTCCCAAAACAACATTAACATTGTACAACGACTGGGGGGACAAGCTTTGATTCAAGAGTGGAATTGACCGCCACAACAAATAATTAAAATAAGAAACAAAAAAAAACCGACATGATCAAAGAGCAGAACACTTCAGGCCTGCATCATTTCAAGGGCTACAACGACGTGACGTTTTGAAATCAAGGTGTACCAGTTTGTACTTATCACTGTGCCACTACATGAGACATGATCAAGAAACAGAACGTAACACACTTCTTGACATACTTTGAAACATGTCTGTGTCAATTTTTGTTTTTACATGTTGAATAATAACCACAATACAGGCTTCTCCCCAAGTGGACAGTTTCTTTCTTTCTCTCTCTCTCTCTCTCTCTCTCTCTCTCTCTCTCTCTCTCTCTCTCTCTCTCTCCCCCCTCTCTCTTTCTGCGTTCCCTCCCATTCTGTCTCCCTCAGCTCATACAACTCTATTACACTCACTTGAGATGACATTCATGAGCTGAGAACAGACGCACTTGAAGAACATTATAAGAAAGAAGACATCTAATTGGATGCACAAGGATGTTGTTCGCGCGCTATACACTAGCCGAACTCGGGCGCTGTGCGTCTGAAAGTCGTTCGTCTGACCTGCTGAACGTCTTCGAAGAATTGTAAAATGTGTTCTGCCTCTTGTAGGATCTTCATCTCACGTAGAATTATCCCTTGCCTGACAGGCAGTCGAGAGCTGTTTTCGAAGATACATGTAGCCTACTGCTAATATTTAATCTGCCTAGAGAGGCAAAGTTTTTGGGTAGGAATGATTTTGTGTGTTTTGCT
>NW_004797735.1:465020-467482 GCF_000002075.1 Aplysia californica | reverse complement strand
GGGGGGGTGATAGAAAAACACCTGAAAGGGTAAGTCTTAGTTGAGTTTATGCTGATTCTGCAAAGCAATTGCCATCTTTATGAAGGTGCAGATTAGGATACTGATAACAGTGAAGAGAGAGAAAAATGCAGGCACATCGACATGTCTGCGTTAGAAAAGGCACATCGACTAAATAGAGGTCATTAAGTGTTGGATGAAAGTAAGACAAACAAGTAGAGAGACAGACGGAAAAGAGCAGGAAAGACAGATAGACAGGAGGGAAAGAGCATTGTAAAAAAGGTATTTGTTAGAGTTCTACGGCACAAGCAACACAAATAAATCATATAGGTGCCAAAGATTACAGGCCTTACTAGAGAGAAACATACCAAGAAAAGTAGTTGGTTTTTTAAGGTTTTAGTAGAGGTTTTACGGCGCTCGCAACTGCATAAGGTCATATGAGCGCCAGGAGATTAGAAGTGTTAAAAGAGAGCAACAAACATAAAAAAGAAGAAGGGGGGATAAGGACGATAGATGTTTGATAGGAAAGAAGAAGCAAACAACACCAGAGCACCCGCCAACCACCCACTAAATAAAAGAAGGAGGAGAGATAGGGACGGTAGGCGTTTGACAGAAAAGAAGGAGTGAACCTCACCAGAGCACCCATCAATCAGTCACTTAAAGAAGAAAGACTGATTAGAACGACAGACGTATGAAAAGAACACAGAAGGAGCACACCAAACCTGAGCACACGCCAAGCACACACTTCAACCTAAAGAAGAAAGACTGAAAAGGATGATAGACGTTTGAAAAGGAAACAACAGAAGGAGCAATCCAAACCTAAGCACCCGCCAGCCACCCACCCACAAACTAACTGATCTAGTGACGAGATATACTCACCGACACATTGGAACTGCCCGGGGTGTTGGTGCCATAGCCAGAGGACGGGATAGAGGCGAACGACCAGCGCCTACCGTCACACCTAGCAGACACACAGGAGAAAGCACATGATTAGTTTAGTTTTAGTAGAGGTTTTACGGCACTTGCAACACAATAAGGTCATATAAGTGCCAAAGATTAGAGGTGTTACAAGAGAGTAACAAACACAAAAAAGAAGGAGGAGAGATAAGGACGATAGATGTTTGATAGGAAAGAAAAAGAAAAACCACACCAGCGCCTACCGTCACACCTGGCAGACACACAGGAGAAAGCACATGATTAGACAGATAGTCCACATATGATTTAGGTCTGTTTTAGTTTTAGCTTTCGTAAGTGTTTTACGGAACTTGCAACACAATAAGGTCATAATATAAGTGTCGAAGATTAGAGGTGTTACAAGAGAGTAACAAACACAAAAAAGAAGGAGGAGAGATAAGGACGATAGATGTTTGATAGGAAAGAAAAAGAAAAACCACACCAGCGCCTACCGTCACACCTGGCAGACACACAGGAGAAAGCACATGATTAGACAGATAGTCCACATATGATTTAGGTCTGTTTTAGTTTTAGCTTTCGTAAGTGTTTTACGGAACTTGCAACACAATAAGGTCATAATATAAGTGTCGAAGATTAGAGGTGTTACAAGAGAGTAACAAACACAAAAAAGAAGGAGGAGAAGATAAGTTAGTTTCTGTAGATGTTTTACGGTGCTCGCAACTGCATAAGGTCATATGAGCGCCAGAAGATTAGAGGTGTTACAAGTGAGTAACAAATATAAAGGAGAAGAAGGGGAGATAAGCACGATAGATGTTTCATAGGAAAGAAGAAGCAAACCACACCAGAGCACCGGCCAACCACCCACGTCCATCTTCTCCGTCAATGGACAACAACGCAAGAGCAACCCAAAAGTCAATACAATCGACAGAAACATAAACAAGGGAAAATAAGCCTAGGAAAAATATCTCAGTGAATTGCTAAACGAATCGATGAATGGCGCCGACTGTTAAAAAGGGATGGTTGTTGAAAGGGGAACGGAACAGTGAAAAGGACTGGATGTTAAGATAGGATTTAAAGAAAACAAAAAAACTAACAACAAAAACAACCTAACTCACAGACTGAATCAATGAATGAACGGACCCGATGGAGCAAACAAACTTTAATGATTCTTTAGTGCACAAATCTCTAGGCTGGAAGAATATAATAAAAGGCGAATGAAGGAACGAACGAACGTAGAAATTCATAAAAATAGATTAATCAAATTTTAATAAAGATTCTAAGAACTGATTTTACTTTCGCCAAAAAAAAGAGACACGATAATAGCGATGTAGTGCCAGAAAAAAAGGAAGGCACTTCAATTTATTGCTAAGTGTCTTTCACTCCGTAGGCACAATTTAGATCATTTGGGAGGCTGGCTGCTTCTGTCTTGTTTGTTAGAGCTAACACTTTTTGTGTGGCATAAAACATCCCAGTAGACATATCAAAAACATTCCCCACAAGGGAATCGATTGCGTCTTCTGTACGCAACAGTATAATAAACAACCCCCCCC
>NW_004797735.1:461029-462677 GCF_000002075.1 Aplysia californica | reverse complement strand
CAATCCCCTAGAGAAAGACAAAATCAACAAATGTTTTTAAAAAAACAAAACCGGCACAAAAGGTAAACTGAGTAAACAAACTGTCGGAAATAAGTAGCACGTCGCTGTGCATACAAGCACTTGCAACAACTAAGGGAAATCAATATGGACTAACAGTGTAGCTTCTTCCTAAAACGGACACATCTACGACAAGCCTGCCGAATGCTCGAGGCACTCAGAAGAAAATATTGGTCCTGTCCGAAGCAGAGAGACTCAAAACACTACGGGAGTCTGGAGGACCTGGGGAGAACAGAAGCCTTCGCACAAGAGACTGGGGGTGTCCATTTAGAGAAAAACGAGAAGAAAAAACAAGACAACCGACGCACTTAACTGTCTACTTCCTTTTTCCAAGATGGGCACGTTACTATGAGCTTGGGCCAAAATCTACTTGAGCCCGCACTAGAGACCGGGGTGTCCATTTAGAGAAAAACGAGAAGAAAAAAACAAAACAACCGACGCACTTAGCAGTCTACATGAAGATGGCATGGATCTCTCAGAGTCAAAAACACTAATATAAACTGCTTTAAGAAACAGATGGAAAAGGTCCCACCCTAAGCACAACAGACATGACCCCTACAACATTCTAAATAGAGCAGACCAGGTCACAATCTTTAGACTCCGTCACCAAATTAAAAGTGGGAGAGACAGCAATCTGTGAATGAGGACACGAACAAGAGGATGCCAACCATATCCTTCAGCACTGCCCGCGCTACGCCACCCTTCGCGCACAAACGTGGCAGAATGTGGCTCCCCTTGAGAGAAAGCTCTATGGCAGTTTCTCAGAGTTGAAGCGAACTACACAGTTTGTACGCGACATCGGACTGACTGTCTAGCTGCTGTTATCGAGAACGAGGAAGAAGAAGAAGAAGTCTACTTCCTTTTTCCAAGATGGACACGTTACTATGAGCTTGGGTCAAAATCTACTTGAGCCCCCAGAACTTACTTGGCCTACTACATACATCCGGGGTTTCCATTTTTATAATGTGAGGGCTTCCTGGGGGTCATCATATGACGTCATACATGAAAGACGCTTTTAGCTTATTTAAACAACAGGAGGCTCGAGTAGACTTTTACCAAACAATGCTTATTTAGGGCTTGGAAACGGACACAAAAGGTAGAGCGAATAAGCAAACTGTCGGAAATAAGTGCCACGTCTCTGTTGGACCCTACTGCAAAAGATTCCAAATCCAAGTGTGACATTTATGGCAGAACAATAGATTATGCCGTCTGCGACGCTGAACTTTCTTAGCGCATATGTTGGGAGCACAGATAACAATCATTATCCACGGCAAATGGTTTGACGGTAGCGAAATCTGCTCCTATTTCGACATCGTCATCCCAAAAGAGTAGCCCGCAAGCAAAGGGAGCAGCCAAAGTGATTGGGACGTGCTGAAAGTATTATGTGTGCACATCCCAAATATCTCCGACGATAACCAAAAAAAAAAAAAAAAAAAAAAAAAAAGCGAACAACAAAAACAGCAAATTCATAAAACAATAAACTAATGGCTCCCATTGTGGATTTGGCTTCTGTTTAAGGTAAGTGAACACGGCAACCGCTGATGAAGTATTATTCAACTTTCCAATGTTTTGCTTACTTCAATGGAGAGAG
>NW_004797735.1:458554-459790 GCF_000002075.1 Aplysia californica | reverse complement strand
AGAGAGAGAGTGGGGGGAGGAGGGGTGTAACGTGAGAAGTAAAGAAGAGAAAATCTACAACCCGAAGATTTATTGTGGAAAAAAAACCCAAAAAAACAAGCAACCACATACCCACAAGTCTTAGACCTATCATTTGCACCATACAACCAAAGACAAAAAAAAAAAAAAAAAGCTCAAGTCGTTGAAAAACTGCACCAAAGCACCGACCTCGGAACCCCATTAACACCCTGGCACCTGAGATGATATCTTGGTCCTCTCGCGTGAGACGAAAGCACCCGTGAGATCTTTCCAGCAACTGTGCCCTTAGAAACGGTCAAACAAGGAGGCATTAACAAAACAAGACCAACTGTGTACACAATAATGGTAGATAGTATTTGTATAGCGCAAATCCCCGCCCAAAAGCACGCTCTATGCGCTTCACAATCTATACTATTACCCCAGCAGACCTGTAATCTTCGAAAAATAAATACAGCTTGCTTTGAAGACATTGGTAGTGCGGAGAAAGATGATAACCATGAACTAAAAGTTTGGACACAGGATATATACGATCAACACCCTACAAAGCGACAAGTTGGGTCCTCTGCGAGATGTTTATTTGTATTTAGAGAACTTCTATCATACGGGTAAATCGGAAGGCCAGAATGTAATAATATATACATACTGCACTAATGCATTTTCTGCCTATACGATAAAAAGCCATACCTGAGGTAAAAACCTGTATGTTTTTCTTCTCAGACGAGGACACTCTGCCCACATAAATGACCTTGACCCCTGGGTATGATTGTTTGAGGGGGTGGCGGGGTGTGTGTGTGTGTGTGTGCGTGTGTGTGTGAGAGAGAAAGAGATAGAGAGAGCAAAACAAAGAGAGAGAGAGAGAGAGAGAGAGAGAGAGAGAGAGAGAGAGAGAGAAGAGGGGGGGGGGAGGGAGAGCATGCTTCTTCAGCACCCTGCCTTCTACTCGGACATACACCTCGCTTAATGAAACCCCCTTCACCCCTTCCCTTTTGTTGGCTGGTCCCTCCGAAAGTAAAAGAAAAGAACTCGGCCAGACAAGAACGAGAAACTAAGAAATATCGAGAGACACGGCGGTCTAAATTAATAGAGAGCAGCTATACTGGACGGGGGCGAGCCTGGGGCTACAGAAAGATGGACCGGAACAAATTTGAGAAGCCCCGAAATGAGCAGGAAATAGACAGCCTCTTTTGGCCACAAGAAGGAGGGGGCGGGGGAGGGAGA
>NW_004797735.1:456307-458273 GCF_000002075.1 Aplysia californica | reverse complement strand
GAGAGAGAGAGAGAGAGAGAGAGAGAGAGAGAGGGGGGGAGGGGGGTATCATGAAGAAATGTAAAGAGAAATTAAAGAAATGGGTGGGAACATAAGACAAGGGGAAATAGGAAGGCCCAATACTCGCAACTCGTGTCCTTGGAGAAGTTGACATAACGTTCGCCATCCAAAGAACCTGGCAGCCTCCAGTGTGAGAAAACAGAAGCACAATAACGCAATAACAGTCAGATTGAGTGAGTTGGGTGGGGGAGGATAGACAGATACGCACAACATTGTCCTTCAGTTATTTGTCATTTTAGCTTTCTTCAAACTAATATTTCTTTAAAAAACCAATTAGAAAACAAACAAACAACAATAACAAATTAAAAACAACCAAAAACAACAACAACCCCAAAACTTCCAATATCTCCGCCTCAAGCAAAACCAAATTTATTTTGTTGAAAACTCAGATCTCTAGTTCAAACAAAACAAAACAAGAAAGGAGTGGAAGTGTAAAGTTCGCAATCAATACGACGTTCGAGAAAAAAAATTACGTGGAACGTTGGGACTTGAGACGATCAGTGACCTTACACATTTAATAAAACTTGACAATGTTGGCATTTCCCTCACAAAGCTTCGTATCGACTTTCTCATTTCCTTTTCCACCCAATTTTACTCCGGAAACGTAAGGTAACAGGAATCAATCGCAATAAATAGTAATTATTCGCCATCCACGCTCAACATCACGAACCGTCGGATCGCATAGAGGGATCGTGAGGCGGATAGGAGGCTACCAGCACACAGAAACAACAGAGTTTCAGCTAGGTCTGGTTACTACAGACTTCAACATAAGTTGTCCTTAACTTGCAAACACTCTGAGTGGTCTTCTTGGGTCGAACTGTACGTAGGCGTTCTTGGACTGATTCCGTGGCTTGATGGCGCTGCCTCAGGCGGACAATGACAGGGTGTGACACTGTGACACTGCAAGCCTTCTGGCAATTTCTCGGGTTCCAACTCCATCCTGCAGTAGCCCTGGCACGATCAAAGTCTCCCAGCTTTCGTCTCTGTGGCATATTGATGCAATACTGGATTTTGCGCTAACGCGGCTTATATTGCCACCAACGTGAGCACAGTTTGAGACTATATGTCCGTTTATGACGTGCACCAGAAATTTTAACAGAGGAATGTACGAGGTGTCGAACACAAGTCGATAAAAAAGAGCAAATTTGGTTCAAATTCCCCGAGGATTTCCGTGCTGCACGTGGTGGTTTTGCCCATTTAGGAAGCTCTGCAGTATGCATTGGTAACTCATTACCACTTTCGGAGCAAAAACTTTTGAAACATTCCTTTAAGTCTTTTTTTGTTGTTGAATTTTTTAAAACCAGGGCTGTCTGTCAAGGTGGTCCTTAACTTATATTGAAGTCTGTATATGTAATGTCGAGCGCGTGGAGCCCTCCTGACACCTAGTCTACGAACGTGTTGTTGGACAAATCAAATCCGAGGTGTTGATTTCCTAAATTAATCACGCGTCAGGTGAAGAGACAAATTATTGAAATTTATTGAGATACAGCGTCAGACATTTAAGACGTCAGAAAACCAGTTGAGACAATGCACCTTCTCGTCTTTCAGGCAAAAGACGAGATACCAGGGTATCCGCCAACCACCCAGTAATAGGGTTTGTTTTAGTTTTAATAAGTGTTTTACGGCACTTGCAACACAATAAGATCATATAAGTGCCGAAGATTAGAGGTGTTACATGAGATTAACAAACACAAAAAAAGAAGAAGGGGAGATAAAGACGATAGATGTGTGATAAGAAAGAAGAAGCCAACCACACAAGAGCACCCGTCAACCACCCACAGTAAAAATAAAACAAAAAAACAAATCAAGTAATTAAAATAAAAGAACAATCGCAGAAAACAGACCACATGACACCTGCTTTGTTTGTTTGTTTGATTAAAGAGAAGCACAACGACACAGTGGCGGT
>NW_004797735.1:451385-456096 GCF_000002075.1 Aplysia californica | reverse complement strand
CACGTCCATGTTGTGCTGCAACGTTGGCATATTTGCAGTTCCGGACCGCAACGTTGGCAAATTTGCAGTTCCGGACCGCAACGTTCGGCAAATTTGCAGTTCCGGACTGCTTCACCTGTCACTGTCGCAAATCTGGTATCTGAGACAATCCCCCTTAGCTCTTCTCTACAACACCCAGTGTGCACTGCTCATCGGATTCATCGGATGGAGTTGTTGGTTTTTTTTAAGCTTTGGTAAGCGTTCCCCGGCATTTGCAACACTATTCGGTCATATAAGTGCCGAAGAATAAAGGAGTTACACGAGAAATAGAAGGAGAAAAGATGAGGACGATGGTATACTTTTGATATGAAAGAAGGAGCAAGCCACACCAGAGCACCCGTCAGCCACCGTCAGCAGATTGAGTCGGGAACCCCGCCAGATTTTCCTTCACGGACGGGGCAAAACCAAACCATTTTTGGTACACTACGACCAATTCGACCTAATACTGTAAAACAAACGCATTTATTAATTTCGAAGGTTACAGTCGTGTTTTGGTGAATTTGGTCACATTGTGGCTTCAATGGCAATTTCCCCCCAATCCTTGAGGGAAAAACCAGGCTGGCTCCGGCTCAATCGGATGAACCTGATAGGTAGTGTGTGCACTTGGTATAACCGGTGTGAAGTTCAAAACAGCAGATGTCCCGTTCCCAGGATGAGATAAAAACGCACCGTCCGTGACAAACAACGAACAATTATTTACAAGCGCACGGTTCTTTGAAATCTGTTGGTCTGTCGTGCAGGGCATGATATCTTATCTTCTATCTTCTACCTTTCTGGAAACCGCCATGTTGTTCCCGCCATGTTGTTTGAGTAAAGTGACGTACATGAACATGACGCGACAACTTCGTTTAGCACACAGGGAAGACAGAAAGAAACAACAAACTCGCTAACTGCACGAAGGACACAGCTGAGTACATTAGAAAAAAAATAGAGAGAAAAAAAGAGAAAACAAAGAAAACAATTAACAATAACACCACCACCATGCATATTAGAAAGAAGAAGAAGAAGAAGAAGAAGAAGAAGAAGAAGAAGAAGAAGAAGAAGAAGGAGGAGAAAAAGAAGAAGGAGGAGGAGGAGGACGAGGACGAGGACGAGGACGAGAAGAAGAAAAAGAACACTGAAGACGACGATGACAATGATGGTGACGATGATGATGGAAAGGATGGTGATAATAATATTACGGTGATGATAACATCAGGGCGTGAAAAACTCGACGGCGAAACAAAGAAAGTCTGTGCTATTGACAATTCCGTACCATTCCTTTTCACCTTTCCCTGCACATTCTGCCATCTTCCCCACTTCGCTTGTCTGGCTATCTGGCTGTCTGTCTCTCCTCCATCTTCTTCTTTTTCTTCTTCCTCCTCTTCTTCCCCCATCTATAAACTGAGTCTCCGCTTGAGCCCCACTCCCGTTTCCTTCTCAATAAATATCAGTTCTCGTCCCCCCCCCCTTCCCGCTAAATCCCTCAACCCAGACATAAAAAGCACAGAAATCAGAAGACGGGGAGGAATACAGACCAAAAAAAAAAAAAAGAAAGAAAGAAATACACGCGCACTCATCAAAGACCCACGAACAAATAAGAAGACATTGGGATTACTAGACATGAATGCACGTTAAACATTGGCGAAGCAGTCGATTTTGAATGCCAGCGCTCCCGTGCTGCTTCTTATCAGAATTGTCAGCAGATAGGAATCCTATGCATAATGATCAATACCCAGAAACGGCCAGACAATGAACAACGCGTGTTCAAGAATAGAGAACTCTCGGAAATTGTGGGGGGATATAAAACCAAGACATACGTGAAGAAAACAGGGGTCCATAATTGAGACGATGTGTGGTCGTTTAGGGGAACGGAGTTTGAACACGATCAAAGAAAACGTCCTACGAAATGGGGATTTTTCCCCCCCATGTGCTCACTGGGTTAAAAGTGAAGAGGTGTGTGTTGTATTGTGTTGCGTCGAGTTGTGTTGTGTTTTGTGTGTGTGTGTGTGTGTGTGTGTGTGTGTGTGTGTGTGTGTGTGCGTGTGTGCGTGCTCGCGTGCGTGTGTGCTTTCGTGCGTGCGATTGTGCTCGCATATTTCTCTAACTAGCCTTGAAGGGATCGTGTGCGTCTTTTTGTTTGTTTGTTGCTGGTGGTGACCTTTAGGTCCAGACGGCCCAGTATGCAGGTAGCTTAACCCTATCCGCACGTCGCGTTTTACTATCGTACCCATACGACGTGGAGAACTCTGTGCAACCACTTTCAAAAGAAAAAAATTACACTCTAATCTGATCCGTAAGCTTTGCATAGCCGTCTGTCAAAACGATTTTCTGAGAAATACTGAAAGTTTGAAAGAGATCTTCATACTAAGTATTCTAAAATGTGAAGAATTCAATCCCGGGGGTACAAAATGACCTCAGGGCGTACGGATAGGGTTAAGGTTGGCTCTTGTTGCAGACCTCCATATCACAAACTACTCTCGTCTTTCCTCCAGTTTCACCAAAGCCCACGTCTACTTGGGGTATCACAAGTTTGCTATCATGATAAAAGCTTGCATGTATTTATGTATGTGCATGTATCAGACTATTTCCAATTTGGTGGCGATTTTTAAATTTTTGGTTTGTGTTTTTTTAAATGGAAAAAACGGGGGGGGGGGGGGGGGGTAAGCATTTCATAATAATAGCATCAACAATTAGGCTTGCGGGACTCATAGAATGAGAGGCGAACACCGTAACCCCTAGACCACAAGTTCTACCCCACCCTCCCCTCCCCCTCGGAGTCTCTGGCTGTGACGGATGATCAGCTCAAAATGGTCTATGTCAGTGAGTCTTAATTTTTAAAAAAGCAATATTCTGACCAGCTAAGTAGACAAAACACTCATGCGTAAGTACCTAAAGAAATCTTGAAAGATTCACACCAACAAAAAAGGTACACTCCACCACCTCCCCCTCCCCCTTCCATCACCCCTACTCAAACCCACATACCCCCCCCCCCCTCCCTTGCAAACCGCCTAACAAATACACTCACACTTAAACATAGACAACATTCCTACCGGGAAAAAAAAATTTTTTAATCATAATTTTATATCAACTTTTCTACAAAAATGTGTATATTGACATTTTAGATCAAAAGAGAAGCTGATATATCTTAGATAAAAATTTTAAAGTTGTAATTAGCCTAAGGTTCTATATATTACCATTTGGATAGGAGCGCATTTTCAATGCTTTTCACAACCGTCATTATAGCTTAAACGTGTGATAATTTTAAACATTATCGGTTGGTGCTGTCAGTTTCTTTTTTGGCGAATGCAGCTATATGTTATGAGTTGTATTTATCCTCATACTTCGCTCAAACTCTCTTCTTTAAAAGAAAAAAAAAGAAAAATAAATAGCGCACATACCACGCTATGTTTTACTCTATATTATATTTTTTCAGTTTTAGCACGTTTTGCACCCAATGCTTTTTAACTAGATTTTTTTTCTTAAGACTGCCGTGTCTGCCAAAGCGAGATTGAGCAGGCAACTCTGATAGGCGATCAACTGTTCAGGCATGCACCTTCGTTTTAAGTAGTACGTACCAAAACAGGTTTTCAGCCTCGACCATTGGCATGTTAGGATTAGAAAGCCCCCTCCCCCTTTCCCCTTTTCCCCGTAAAGATGATAGAAAACTCAGTTTCTATCATGCAAGGCTACGGTGTGAATGATCCTGGTTCGAAAACCTTATTCTTTAGAACTTGTTTCTTTTTTAGGAGCTTTCAATAAACTCAGGGTCGCACCGTTTACTCAGTGGTATCATTCTGAATTATGTGGTAGATGGCCGTTGTTGAAATCCTCAACGAGGCTTTTTGAATTGGAGATGGGTCGTTGAGTTTTTAGGGCTCTCCGTCCATTTGGCTAGGATAAAAGGAGATGGACATTAGATTCGATGGTCTCGCCTTTTGAATATCCTTGCACAGAGGTGCTAAACCTATATAATGACCGGTGAGCAAAAGTGTCGGCCTACCTAGCTGTGGCTTAACGAAAAAAAACAACTTTAAATTATCATTCTGAGGTAACATCTCTTGAAATACCACACAGTCCCTTAAAGTGACGTTAAAACCACGCATTGGAGAAAATAAAAAAATCCTCACATCCAAAAGCTACTTGGGATGTGGGGGAGTTGGGAAGGGTAGGGAAAGGGTGAAAACTAGATAAAGAGGTGGGGGCGCATAGAATTTTGGGGGGTTCGGGGTGCATTGGGCCAACATGTCTGACAGCAGTACTGATAGAGTTGATCATAATAACTACGATCTAACCCGTTAAAAAACAGATTGTATTATTGTTTAACAATTTACTCGAGTATCTTAGGACTCTCGTGGCCTAGAGGTTAAGGTGTTTGTCTCTCATTCAAAGGTCCCTGGTTCGAATCCGGGTAGCGTCGGAAACTGTTCTTCTCTAAATGTGTCTCCTTTCACACTCGAGTGTCGATCTTGCACTGACATTGGCAAGGAGGATCACCTGTTTAAGATGACCACTTTCCTCCCCAACAATGAGTGGATGTCTTGCACAGGTTTGATTGTACTTCTTGTTATGTTATAACTCCCATATAAAATAAGATCTGCCCCAACAATTTACATTTTCAAAAATCAGCTGAAGCATTTTTTATTCCCAAAAGAATACCTGTCATAGTGATGTACTGTTGTATATATATATA
>NW_004797735.1:449691-451285 GCF_000002075.1 Aplysia californica | reverse complement strand
GACAGGCAGACAGACAGACAGACAGACAGACAGACAGACAGACAGACAGGGGGAAAAGACTGACAGACAGACAGACAGACAGACAGACAGAAAGACAGGGGAAAAAGACTGACATACATACATAGCCTCGCAGACTGACGGACTGGTGGAGAGGAGAGAAGTATATAATAATATCCTATTCTAATGTTTTTACCTTCACACTCGGACACAGTGAGTAGAGGCACCTCCCCGGAGCTCGGGCTGCTTAGCTCTTCCACCATCCTGGCCCCCTGGCCACGCCACGAGAGGGAGAGTATTCTCAAGCTCCTTCTATAACCGAACAATAAAAAAAAACCCCCAGCTTCTTCTAGGCTTTTACAATGGTGTCTTTTAACTCCCAGAATGAAGCGCAGAGAGGACGATGTTCATTCCTCTATAATTCGGTAACAGTATAATACTTCGACGCTCCAAGGAGATAAAAAAAGAGAAAGTCTGCTGAAGTTACAGACGATAATACTTAACACTACTGAAGGAGAAAAACAACTCGTCTGCTATCGTCACAGAACCACAATAGAAGAAGAATTGAATCGTTTCACCCTCGACATTTGGAACAAAGTGTTCTCGCTCTTCACTCCTCCAACCTGAAACCAGCCAGCGAACATCTCCGAAACCAGACAGCTGACATCGTTTACCCTTTTCGATGTCAGATACAAATGTCGACACTTCTTTTTTATAGGAAAAAAAAAAATCACCAGCTACAGCAGCAGAACTTCGTCAACAGAGGACTTTGAGTGCCCTTCAGCGAAAGATTTGACATGAAACTTGGACACTCCAAAACGAAACAGTGTGCATGTATTAAATATTCCAGAATTATTATTCAAGCTGTTATTCTTCAATATCAGAAGTAAGAAACACGATTCCGACGCTTCTTTTAAACACACACACAGCCTTGTAAAGTATCTCCTCGTCAAAAGGTGGCAATATGGAACTTGTACATTCCTATAGGAAAATGTGCTAACTTACAGCCTAGAAATAAAACAGGCAAACATTAAATCTTCTTCAATATCAAGACAGAACACTAACGCATAAATTAACTGAGAAAACACGACTACAACAAGCTTATTCCTCTGTATTTGATTTAAAACTTTGAGCTTTCACTAGGAAAAAAAAATCCGGCAACGTCCAAAAACCAAACCTGTCACGGTTAAGACTAGCTGATGCGACTGCCACAAAGGTGAAGACACTCGGAGCGACGTTTAGGGGAACCACACTAACGTCGGCTCCTTCCCGTTAAACTACATGCAAACAAGAAAAACGACAATCAGCACAAGGAATGTCTCCTATCAGAACACACTTCCAAATCCAAGAATTATCATGATAAACCTTCCTCCTTTTGCGTGGGGACAAATGTCAATACTTCTTAATGGGTCTGCAAACAAATATTCACTATTACTAACATTATGACAACTCTCATTGTTATTATTACTATTGTATTTACATAGTTACTACTGTTAGTATTACAATCATCTTCACCGTATCGTCATCACCATCATTATTATTGATAATATTATCACTTACTATTGTAATTACATCACCATCATCACTATTATTATTA
>NW_004797735.1:444221-447289 GCF_000002075.1 Aplysia californica | reverse complement strand
GAGAGAGAGAGAGAGAGAGAGAGAGAGAGAGAGAGAGAGAGAGAGAGAGAGCTCTGAGCAGATTCTGGTGGACCTTTATTAAAGCGATTTCTTCAAACAGACAAATAATCTTCTACGATTATGCCATAAGAATCTTAACTATTTTCAGTCGGTTCTAGGACAGTGTGAAGTGCTAATGGTCCATTATGTTTGTTTCGTTTAGAGGAATCCCTGCACAACAAAATATAGGTCAATGAGAAGGTGTGGGCCCCCCACATTGTTGAGTTTCGTAGGAAGAGGGTGGGGGTGGGGTGGTGATACGTTTCGCTGAACCAGAATTCAGTCGAGAATATATCAGGACAGACTGGAGAGATCTGCTAAACCAGAAATTCAGTTTGAGGTAGGACGTCACCTCTGCAGTAGCGGCAATGATGCATATGAGCACCGTCCAACTAGCGGGGGAGTTGCATTATAGCCCTTGGCACACTCGGAGCAACTTATGAAACTGGTACGTTACCTATAGTAATGGAGATTCTTCGTTAAGAACGTATCGACGTCAAATATAGGAAATATTTTTAAAAATGTACGCTTTCGCTGATTGTTACTGTCGTCTTCATAGATTCTTTGTTTGTGTGCTTCATTGAATGAGTTTAGAGTTTCCATTCCGATTTTTAAAAAAAATTACATTAAAAAGCAGTAATGAATATGCAGGGCATCAAATCAACATTAAATGTCTGTGATTGAGCTCTACAGACATCCTAAAAAACAACAACACCTTAATCGAAAAGGGGGGAGAGGGTTGTTCCTTTTTAATGCTATACCCGTGACACGATAAACGTCTCAACAAAGGAACCGACATTGGAATTGGAACGTCTTTTCTTGCTCTTCATATCGTAGTAAACACATGAAGGTCCGTCTTCGATGGGACTGAACAAAGCGTGCGGGGTGATTAAAAATGTTAATGCATTGCATTCCCTTGAACACAGTTTACAGCATTTACCCGGGCTAACCTGGACTTAGAAGGATACACAAACTCAGCAGGAACACGGAGACACTCGATAAACTAGCTTTCCCAACGTTGGAGTCGAACTAATCGTCTTTTGTGTGCAACGACAAAGAGCCTCACCATTATATAAGAGGAGTAAAAAGCTTAAACAAAGTTCAAGAGGCCCTATCTTAGATGGACATTAAATTCGGAGGTCCCGCCTCATAACACCTACCAGTGATGAAACGGGCACTAAACCTATAATATAATAACCAACGACCACAGTTCCAGACTGACTCGCCGGAGATTCGAACCAGGCAGGGTCGAGAGTACCAAAACACAACTACCAAAACACACCCGCACACCGAACGACAGACACCCCCCTGCCTTCTTCAAAGATACGACAAAGGAGCACGGTTAAAGAAGAAGCCGCCAGTCTCAACCGTCAGCGTGCGAAATTAAAACGGGCTCTAGGATAGTCCTCGTGGAGGCGAGCTGTCGAGGCTTTTTAGCTCAGGATTAGCGGGGCCGGAGATGTCTCTGAAACGCCGAAACTAATCGGCGGTATCGAGCTTTGGCCAGGGCTGGGAACTAAGTCTGTAATGCTCCACGACAAAGAGACCTCTGGGGGTCATCTAGTGGACACTCGGTGACTATTCGAGTTTTGACTCAAAGACAAGGACGTGGGTGTTTCTAAGACGCTGAAACTAAGCGGTATCGAGCTTTGGCCAGGGTTGGGACCTAAGTCTCGGCTGCTCCACGAAAAGGGTCCGTTAGGGGTCATCTAGTGGATATTAGGTGACTATTCGAGATTCGACTCAAAGAGAAGGACACATCGTCGTCTGGTTTAAGTAAATAGAAACAATCGAGGCGATGACAGTAGCAATTCCGTTCTTTAAAAAGGTGGTCAAACAGAGAGATTATAGTGGAAACGAAAGACGTAGGACCAACCAGGGGCATCCTTCAACCGATCCGATTGTTTGAGTAAAGAGAACATCGATACAATAATGGCTATTTAGTGAAGGGGACAAAAGAAATATAGACAAAAATAACAGAGAGAAATACACACACACACACACACACACACACACACACACACACACACACACACACATTCGTTTAATTTCTGAGAAAAATCCAGCCCCCTTGCATTTTTTTTCTCAAAAACTTCCAGTTGTGAACAATACATGAAATTATTTTCTCAAAAACAGCCCCAAGAGGACGTAGACCTTGCAGTCAAGCGGGCTAAAAATAGGGAAATCGACATACACGGAAATATCGTAACGTGACTAAGGAGATGTGTGTAGGGGGGAGGGGGTGCATGCTTGTCTGCATGCGGTACAAGATCCAGCTGACGTCAGAATGCAGATAATCTCTATTCCAGGAATCTAGAGATACTCTTTGTATTTCGTGATATAAACTGTAGCACCGGGACGAACTAAAATAACCAAACTGATGAGCCATACAATCAAAGTGATGCTCCTATAATAATGACTTTCTTCCGTTAATTAATTCTCATGAATTTTGTCATTACTACAGTACAGTCATCTTGGTAATGCAAAAGCTAGTTTCATATTTAAATCAACCTCGCGTGCGAGAAATGCGTTTTGTAAATAGTTACAGTAACAACTTCAAAAGGCATTGTCCGAACAGAAGAGACAAAATTATGATACAAAGAAACAAAAAGAGAACAACGAAGAGGGTGGAGTGGGAATAATTTAATGAGTAGAAAGAATACTCACATAAGACAAGAAAGATAAGCCCGGGAAAAGAACATGGGAAAAGAAAACACAGGACAAATCGGCATGTGACTGATTAATAAGGCATTGGGTTTAGGTAAAAGACAATCGTTTTCATTCGCAAGATGTGTAAATGGGTGGGCGCAAATGTACTAAAAGCTGGCAATATCAAGTTTGTCATTACACATTCAACATATAATTTCATTGCCCCTTCTCGTCGCAATTTCCTACAAATGCTATTATTTTTTAAAATTTTGAAACAAAATGCAACGATCTGTGTATGTGCATAGATGTGTGTATGTTTATGTGAGTGTTTGTAATTGAATGTGTGCGTTTGCACATGTGTGGAACTGTGTGTGTGTATG
>NW_004797735.1:443121-444121 GCF_000002075.1 Aplysia californica | reverse complement strand
TTAAGGTCATATGAGCGCCAGAAGATTAGAGGTGTTACATGAGAGTAACAAACATAAAAAGAAGGAGGGGAGATAGACGATAGATGCTTGATAGGAAAGAAGAAGCAAACCACACCAGAGCACCCGCCAACCACCCACAAAGACATTAAAAACAACAGCAGGACCCCGTCAGCGGCCGCGGGAGTGGAGGCATCGACTCTACGAATTTTGAAGAGGAAGACAACAGACTGGACCAGATAAAATCCGCCTCAAAAAGTTACTAGATGGCAAACTGTTTTCGCGCTAAAGGCAAAAAATAAAAGCAGACTGATCCAGCAAAACTGACCAAGCCATCTGTAAGTATCTGTCGTCCAACTAATTCTATTTAAAAAAATTTCATTAAAAAAACAACAAAAACAAACAAAAAACAAACTCTGAAAAAAAACGCTCACAAAACAAAAATCTGTTGCTGAAAGAAGTCTCCGCCCCAAAGAAACACAACACACTCGCATACAAACGCGTGCGCACGTACACACACACACACACACACACACACACACACATCAAAACAGATATACGCACGCGCGCTCGCACACACAAAACACTAAAACAAAGCGCGAGCCATAAAAAAACAGCGAGGAAACGAAAACAGAAATCTAAATCACGACATTTCGACAAATTATAGACCGCGTTCTAACTCGGCTTCCCGAAACCCTTTCCTGCTCAAACAAACCGAGGTGCACAAACACATGATTATTACCGCACACATATATAGAAGGCAGCAATCGAGCCGCGCTGACCTTTTCAGAGAGAGAGAGAGAGAGAGAGAGAGAGAGAGAGAAAGACAGCGCCACTTTGTTCCCCAAAATATTCTATTTCATTTCCTCTTGTAAGAGTTTTACGGCATCAGTATCAGCAAGACAAATAGGCTATATTATCACAAGTGCCAAAGATTAGAGGTGTTACTTCTAGGGGTTAACTTACAAAGAAAACAAGAAAACGGGATAAGGGGGAGAGAGAG
>NW_004797735.1:442086-443021 GCF_000002075.1 Aplysia californica | reverse complement strand
GAGAGAGAGAGAGAGAGAGAGAGCCATACCAAAGCATCCGGTAACCACCCGTCCCAAGAATCTTCTCTCAAGACTGACTGACGGTGCAAAAACACACACCCGCATTAATTTTGCTTCTTCAGGGACGACTCAATGACAACAGAATCGAACCGAGAGAGTTTTACTTCAATTTCAATATACACCCGGGATTTCTTCACACCCATCACCGCGCTTTGGGCAGTGTGATTTTTCGTCAACATAGACGCAATATAGATAATTTTAGGACGTAGGTTTCGGCCCAGTCTGTTAGGGCAACCTGGGCTGAGAGGGCTACAATATTCCAGTAGAAAGACCTAGACACTTGATAGAAATTCTTCCCACTCGGAAAAGGAACGCAGGTCTCCGGCGAGCAACGGCGAAGTGCGAATACACGGCCCATAATGCCAATCGAATTTAGTCGCATTGAGTAGGAGCACACAATTTTTCCTTCATGAAGAGGCAAAACCCAACATTCAGGAACGATACGACCTATTCGATCCGGGACCATAAAAACAAACGCTTTTGACATTGAAGATGACAGTCAAATTTGGTCGAATCGTGTCAAAATGGTAGCTTTTGTCCAATCCATAAAGGCCCCGACTCAATCAAATGAATTCGATTTACAGTGTGCACTCGGTATAACAGCAACACCACAGACGCATATATTGCAGCGCTGACACCATAAGTTCTCAGTGACAGAAAGGAGCCATTAACCTTTGAGAAAAGCAACTTTACTCTCGGTCCTCGCGAAAACACTCCCAGAATCCATTTCAGAAATCAGCAAAGCTTCTTAAAGACCTCTTTCAGAAGAACAGGGTTACATTAAAACAAGATCAAAACCCATAATATAGGATGCAGGAGGGCTTGCCTAGAGTGTGAAAGTATTGAAGGAAAACGGAAACAGAGGTAAGGGCGCG
>NW_004797735.1:439666-441974 GCF_000002075.1 Aplysia californica | reverse complement strand
GGGGGGGTTGAAAGAAATATTGAGAATCCTCTATACATCTGTTTTAAACCGCAAGAGTTGACATGCTTTTAAAGGCTCAAACAGAGCTGGTAACAAAACATCCCTTGTAACAGTTAACCGCTAGATGTCCACTTATAAGAATGACACCCAATGATATAAAGTCGAAAACTCAGCTCTTCGGATGTCCTGAGAGATGAATAATAAAAGCACCATAGTCAGGGAGCAATAAGTCGTAGATCAGGGGATCTCAAATTCAAATTACGAGGGGGCCACGGGAGGGGAGAGTCTTGGTGGTCCTGGGCTGCATACAATATTCCACAGACATCCCCGAAAAGGTTTAAAGTAAGTTTTAAAAAGTTTTTTTGTTCTTACATCACTGTTCTTTTTGTTTATTGGTGTGTGTGCGCGCGCGCGCGCGTGTGTGTGTGTGTGTGCGCGCGCGCACATGTGAGTGCTCTTTTTCTTTTTCCTGTTCCTTTTTACACATTTTCTAGCGAGTTTGTTTTTTGTTGGTTTTGTTGTTGTTGTTGTTGTTGTTTGTTTGTTTGTTTTTGGGTGTTTTTTTGGGGGTGGGGGGCATTGTCACATGCTGCAACCTCAAAGGCGAAGAATCAGGAGCATCTTCTCTTCGTCTTTCTACTCTTTCGGGCTATTCTGTCCACTGAAAGCCTCGTTTAGCAAACACAATAGATCCCCTAAACGATGGCGAACAGGGAAGGGGGGGCAGAGCTTCGAAAAGACTAATCGTATGTGGCAGGGAACCACAGACGGCCATACAGGATACGTTACTTCCACCAAGGCCAGAGTTGCAGTAATCGTAGCTGAAGCCTGAGTCATTTTAGAATTGTGCAACGTCTAACGGTATTATGGGAGTTTTCCCCCGTCTTTGCCCAGTTTGCTTTCTTCATATAAATAGATTTGATTTTCTGTTCTTGCTCGCACTACGTCCTAGTCTCTTCTGGAGGTCACGCAACATACAGGTCAGGGCGGTTTTTTAATTTTTTAAAAATGTAGATGTTTTTAAGCCACCTTCGAAACAATTCAGAACATTTAGGAGGCAGGCTTCCATCATGACAAGCCGACACTTCCAACACAAATAGGAAAGAAAAGTGCTGAAGATTAGAGATGTTACAAGAGAGAAACAAACACAAAAAGGAGGACAGATAAGAAATATAGATGTTTGATAGAAAAGAAGGAGTAAACCACACCAGAGCACCCGCCAGTCACCCACTCCTTGGACCGTGTATATACTAATATATAACGATTAGAAAATTCACACACACTTCTAAAAAGTACATAAGATAGAAACCATAGCCATCAACCCAAACATAATAAAACAAATCACCGTCTACAAAGCCAGGAAACGAATGCATTAGGCACGAAGACACCACTGCACAATAAAGAGGTACGATAAAAGAAGAAATCACAGTTGCAGTCGATTTTCTTTTGGTTCAGGATTGTTTAAGCTTTTAAAAGTTGTTGTTGTTTTCCTTTAGCGAAACAGGCACATAAATCACAGCAAAGGGAAATCTCTTCAGCACACCATCTAAACGACCTAATACACTAACAACGGCACACGAGGGTCGTTGAACCAGCAAAAACAGGCGGTGACACGACCTAATACAAAGACGACGACATGGGCGTCGTTGATCAAGCAAAAACAGGAAGGAACTAACTGCCAGGGCTAGTCAAACAGAGACACACGCACGGCCCACGTTGACAGGAAGACAGGGCACCCACCACACGCCAGCAGGCAGTTAGCGAGCATTGATTTCGGGTCCTCCCGCTCACTCCCCCACCCACCCCCTTCCACCTCTTTCCTCTCTTCTATACTCTATAAGGAGAGAATCGCTTCTATTCGACAAAACTGACGAGTAAACGTGTATTTCAGTAGTTCTTTATTGGGCTGAATATGAAACAACGAGTTCCCCTTTCACGGTAGAAACTGCCAAAGCTAGTAAAGTCGGTTATTTTTAAAATAATAAAAATTGAGTTGTTCTTTTCTCTTGAACTCTTCATTATTCAAGACAATTATAGTGCAAGGGTCAAAATTAAAGTCATCCATTGAAAAAAATACGCAAAATTAAACTTAACGCACAGCTCGGGCCAATTTTGTTAATGGTACGTCGTGAAGATAAGTACTGCATTTTGCTCCTTCATACGAACATACTATACTATTTCGAGGACAAGAAAGGTGTGGAAGGGTGGAAGGGGTGGGGACTGGGTGGGAGTGGAGGTGAGTAAACATAAGGGAAATAGAAACGTAGACGCGATAATGGCCATATAATGAAAGGGGGTGGGGGTGGGG
>NW_004797735.1:435209-436713 GCF_000002075.1 Aplysia californica | reverse complement strand
CACACACACACACACACACACACACACACACACTCACTCACTCACTCACTGATGGGGAAGGGATGAGTGTAGTCGAAGGTTGATGTTCGAGCTCTCAGAAAGCTAATCGGATGACAGATTGGAAGACACACAGACATTTAGTCAAGTGTTTAGTTTTAGTAAAATAGTTTTACGGCACTTGCAACACAATAAGGTTACATGAGCGCCAGAAGATTAGAGGTGTTACAAGAGAGTAACAAAAATGTTTTAAAAGAAGGGGGAAGGGGAGATAAGGACGATAGATGTTTGATAGGAAAGAAGAAACAAACCACACCAGAGCGCCCGCCAACCACCCACTTCAGACAGATGAACAGGCAGGAAAAATGTATAACGTATCAGTGAAAACCTCGTATTAATCAAGATTTCTCGACAGCCTCTATTACGGGATAACCTGAGTAGGTCATGAATATTTAATGCATTCTAGACGGAGCGTTAATACGGCTATACTTTAGTCAATATTTTTTGAATATCGGGTAACTGCGAGGGCTCACACGGGCAGTTAGGTGACGATATTGGGTACGAATACTGCGTGGTTAGAGGAAACGTCCCAACCTTTTAACTGGCAAGCTCGTCCTAGAATCTTACTTCAAGCTCAAAACTTTTATTTTATTAAGTTTTACAGCATTTGCAACAACAAAAAGCTCACATTTTTAAATTTCAGTTAGAGTTTTACGGCACTTGCAACACAATAAGGTCATATAAAGTGCCGACGATTAGAGGTGTTACAAGAGAGTAACAAACACACACAAAAAGGAGGAGAGATCAGGACGATACATGTTTGATAGGAAAGGAGGAACAAACCACAACAAAGCTCCTGCCAACCACCCACAAAGCATGTATAGCTGCCGAAGATTTAAAGAGCTTAAATTTAGTAGAAGTTTTACGGTACTTATAACAAACACAAAATAGAATTGGGGGGGGGGGGTAAAGATGATAGATGTTTGATAGGAAAGAGGGAACAAACCACACCAGAGCACCCGCCAACAACCCACGAAGATAAGAAGATTTACTGAGAAGTAATATACAAGGAAAAGGAGGCAAGATAAGGAAGAAAAAATATTTGAAGGGAAAGAATGAGCAAATCACACAAGTGCACCTACCAACCACCCACAAACAAGCTTACAACAGTCACGGGAGATGCAGTGAAGTAATTTAAGGACTCAAATGCAGTTCGGCCAGACATGGATTTGTTTGCTTGTTTGTTCGTTGCCTTTTCATGGGGGTGGGGGTGGAGAGAAACAGAGAGGGGGGGGATAGAGAGAGACAAAGAGAGGAACAAAAAGAGAGAGAAATACGGAGAAAGAGCAAGGAAGAGAGAGAACACAAAGAGAGAGAGAGAGAGAGAGAGAGAGAGAGAGAGAGAGAGAGAAAAGGGGAGCAAGGCAAATAAATACCTCTGCCTTGATTAATTACTTCAAAGTACCACTGGTGTCTTATCATGTTTACTTTCTCCAAACTTTATAAA
>NW_004797735.1:432509-433649 GCF_000002075.1 Aplysia californica | reverse complement strand
TTTTTTTACATTTTAGTAAGATCTTTAAAAGCCCTTGTTACACAAATCGCCAATACAAGTGGCGAAGATTAGAGATGTTACAAGAAGGTAAAGCATAGTGGGAAAAAAGGAGGACGGCATATGTTTTGTGGGAGAGAAGGAGCAAACCACACTAAAGCACCGGTCACACTCCCATTTTTCTACCCAGCCAATGGCTGACACAGACTCCACAAATCAAGTAGCTTCTCCTTACAAGATTCAAACTCAAGTCTTCTCCGTGCAGCGGCAAAGAGCCTGACCATTACAACACGGACGCCGGAAAAGTGAGCACAAAAAGAGAGATTCAGACGACAAGAACGGTGAAAAAGAAGAAAAGTAGGCGGATCAGACGAGAACACCCACCAACCACAAGTACAGGGACACAAGAGGAGACGTGTATCGCAGCAAGACGAACTGCTTAGTTTTAGTACCTTTTTTACGGCACTTGCGGGACAATAAGGTCACACAATTGCCGAAGACTAGAGGTGCTACAAGAGAGTAACAAACACATGAAAAAAGAAGGAAGACTGATAAGGACGATGGATACTTAATAAGAAAGAAGGAATAAATCACACCAGACCACCCGCAAACAACACACACACAAAAACTCCCAACGTGCAACACACGGAACGATATTAAATAATCTTTACACAACAGATGCAGTCATTCGTTTATTCTAAGCTCATCTCGTCAATTGGACTTGCAGACAATCGCTATTGATTTAATCATTCACGCAATCCCGTTCGCTCTCCCTCTTTGTCTCCATCAACTTGTCGCAAATTGTCCAGCCAGACAAGAGAGAAGTGACATTTTCAGGGGGTCGCGCCCCCCCCCCCAACCTCTCTCCAGAGAGACACACAGACAGATAGACAGGCATATTGACAGCCGGCTAGACAGACAGTTAAAATAAAAACAGGTAGAGAGACAGGTGATCTGACAGACAGACAAGACAGACAGACAGGCAGACAGACAGGCCGCTCTCATCTCCAATATTTGGAAGAACCAGAGTGGTGACAGCAGCGAGACAGCTCTTGCTCCAGCGACACACACACAAATACATACAGCGACACACACACAAATACATACACATGAGACAAACAAACTCTCTCTCTCTCTCTCTCT
>NW_004797735.1:428293-431987 GCF_000002075.1 Aplysia californica | reverse complement strand
TTCTGTCTCTTCTCTCTCCCTCCTTTCCTCTCCCCCCTCCTCTTTTCCTTACACTCTTCCTCCTCTTTTCCTTAGCCTCTCCCTCCTCTCCTTTCCTATCTCTCTCCTCCTCTTCTCCTACCCCCTTCCTCTCTTTCCAGCTCTTTCTCCCTGACATGTATCAACTCACCACAGATGTCGGGCAGGGCCAGTGAGCGGTGGTAACATCGCGACCTGCTCCGGCTGCGCTGCCGGTGACAAAACTCCTCCCAGCCCGGGAAGTGCAGGTTGTCCTCAGAATTCGAACCCCACAGCGCATGCGCAGACGCCCGCCGCAGGGGCAGAAGGATCAGATCGTCCTCCATCGCCTGCCTGACTATCCCCAGATGTCGGCCGCCAGAGTACCTTCTGTTGCTGGCCCCTGCAGGCAACACTTCGACGAAACAAGGAGCTGCCGAGTTCTCTATCCTGTGCTTGGTGAACGTAGCCACCAACCTTAGTGGTGGTGCTGGGAGCAGCGATGTCGTCACAAATTACAATCAGTGTAGCGCGTCGTCGTGGGGGAAAAAGGGGTCTGCTCACACGTTGGTTGCGTTCACAGTAATGTCAACAGCAGATGTTTCTTTTGGAAAGCTCAGCGGCCACGAGTATCTATCTACCAGTGCACAATTTCGTTGCTCTGGCTAAAACTGAACGCACAGACTTTCCCCCAAAGTTCGCAGAATACCCGGGTACATCAGAACACTATTTCGTCACCTTTGAGAATTCTGCTTACTCAGAAAAACTGACCATATAATATATCAAACAGTATGTGTTCGGTCTGCACTCATTTCTGAGAGTCCCGACTGACGTAGAAACAACCATACACATTCTCGAGTGACTGAAACCTCTGAAAGTGCGTACACAGTATTAAGAAAGTCCTCAATAAAGCACAGTGTTCTTTGCCTCATTCAGAGCATCTGTGAAGAAGCACGGGATTCAATAACACCAGTGACCGAAACCGCGATGGTAATGACCAATTATACTTTTAAAGAAAAGCCGAGGCCAAAAGAACCAAAAGCGGCACAAATACTAGTTGCAAAAAAGAAAACCCAACAACGGCCCTCGGCTCTGAATCCCCTGGCACTGAAACGATCTAGACCTGCAGCTATTGTCATTATCCACGCCATTGCAAACAACAGCCTCTCTATTTGCCCCGAAGTACTCAAATAGTTGTTTGAATTCAACAATTGCCCGCACGCAAAATAGATTCCGTTTCCTATCGATACACCTACTTTATCTTCAGGTGCTTAGTTCAGTCTAAGTTTTATATAAAAAGCAGTACATGAAAAGGGTAATAGACTCTTAGTGTAAGGGAGAAGCAGGATAGACAGAGGCATACTCGGAGCTCATACAGAGGGCCCATGGGACAGGTTGAGTGCCTACTTGTGAGAACAGGTATGCATTGGGTCTCTCTCTCTCTCTCTCTCTCATTCTCGTTCTCTCATTCTCTCTCTCTGTCTTTCCCTCTCCCATATACCATCTTAATGTCCAGGGCTAAAACCTTATGACACGCCAAATATCAGGCTTAGAAAACAGGCTATACTATAGAAAAACGTGGTCTTTCAAGCAAGTCAAACTGTTTTTGTCAAAATGCCTTTGTTGTTCTCTTGTGCCCTTCATATACATACAAATACAACCACATATACATATATCCAAGCACGCACGCACACACACACACACACACACACACACACACACACACCAGTGGGAGAGACACCGCAATCAAGCATCATCCCCGTCCCGTCGGGACTCACAATATTCGCCTGACTCGGAGCGGAGCACAAAAATTGCCAATCATAAACGAGCGAGTTTAATAGCCCCCAAAACATGGATCATTCGGCGGAGTCCCCCTCCCATGAGGGGTGTCGGCCAATTCAATAAATATTAAATGTTCCGCACAGACCACGGAGCGAAAGACACGTAGAAGTAAACATATATTTCTATGGAACGCATATTTGATACAGACATCGGTGTGTCAAAATAAATAATTGTTAATATATAATGTAACCATCAACACATTCCAGATCGTTTAGGGGGTGGGCTTCTTCGATTTAACCTTAACCTGCCTGAGCTAGCCTGAG
Organism: Aplysia californica; assembly: GCF_000002075.1. Lineage (NCBI taxonomy): Eukaryota > Metazoa > Mollusca > Gastropoda > Aplysiida > Aplysiidae > Aplysia > Aplysia californica. The sequence goes on along the minus strand of NW_004797735.1, from coordinate 429,885 downwards.
TTTCGAGGGATACAACGTCCCAGCGGACAGACGGAGATACGTGTACTTGATTTGTTTTAAACAACAAAAAACCACCAACACAAAAAACTCCTCACACACGGAAATCGAACACACGTTACGGTTTTCTGCGTGTGATGGCCGGGCTCCTAACCGCTACACCACGAAGGTGAATTTAGGCAAAATCCAGCGACAATGAAAAGGCACAATAAAAAATAAATAAATTGATGCACAACGAAGAGCCTGAACAAAAATATCGACATGGTTTCAGCTCCTGGAATGCAATCCAGACTTCACAAGGCATAAATATGATTTTACTACACACCCCTATTATATTCCAAACATCAGTTGGGGGCAAATTAGCAAAATTAAAACAATGCCATAGTTACAACGTCCAGGCATTAAATTTAGACTCTACAACATAGCGTGATGAATGTTACCACACATCCCTACATTCCAAACATCCAGAGAAAGGGGCGAGTGAGAGAAAGGAACACAGACACACATATCTCTTACTTAGCAGAAAAGACATGAACAGTATACGTGGACACGGCGTGGAGGGATTTCATAAGAATCTGTCTGAGCTAATCGAAGAATGCCGATCTGCCTCTTCCTTAAGCCATCCACCCCCCTCTCTTTTGCACCTCCTCCTCTCTTTCTCCCCGTCAATTGGTCTCAGACTGCCTACTCCCCCCGCTGTTCAGATCACAGCATCTTAACACACTGTACTGCACTTCTGGAGAAGCTGAGACAAAAGGCTATTGGTTTCTGAGCGGCTTTCGGGAACTTCATAAAGAATCCATTACAGTTGATAAAATAAAGTCTCTCTCTCTCTCTCTCTCTCTCTCTCTCTCTCTCTCGCTCGCTCTCTCTTCTGCCACTCATCTCTTCTTCTCTCAGACACACACATACACAAACACATCTCTCTCTTTCTCCCCCCCTCTCTGCTAAACAAACAAACAAACACACAAAAACACGTACACACAGGCATACACACCATCTCTCTCTCTCTCTCTCTCTCTCTCTCTCTCTCTCTCTCTCTCTCTCTCTCTCTCCCCCTCACCCCTCCACCGTCAAGCTATCTATAAACAGGCCCTCCCTCCTTTCCTTAGTTCCCTCCCAGCCCGGTGGCGTTTCAGTTCCAATATCGATCCCACAGACCGTTGCTTAAAGCCTGGGAAGGATAATTTCCCTCATAGTCTCCCTCTGGCGTCTGTGATCTGTCATCCCAAAAAGATCCTCCCAAAAAAGAATGCCTTCAAGAATGTTCACGCCGGTTAAATCAAGTCTCAAGGTTCACAAAATCCACTGTCAAACGTCAACACACAAATAGATCAAATAATTTCAAAAGAAAGTTAAAGAGGCATGGCGAACTTAGAAGTAGTTTCCCAAAACGCTGCGAATGTCGCCCAGGGGAAAGATAAAATGGAAAAGACAAGTGAACGGATGAGAGCAATGCGTGCATTTTTCTCATTTTCATCCGAGTCTATCCCAGTAAGTGGGTGAAAGTGAGCCTAGGAGTGGGTAGGCTACGTGTATGCACGCAATACACTCACACTCTCTCTCTCTCTCTCACTCACTCACACACACACACA
>NW_004797735.1:421973-424073 GCF_000002075.1 Aplysia californica | reverse complement strand
TACCTCAAACCAATGTCTAAAGTCAGTATAAACAGTAGCAAATTTTACCTCAAACCAATGTCTAAAGTCAGTATAAAAAGTAGCAAATTTTACCTCAAACCAATGTCTAAAGTATAAACAGTTGCAATTTTCGCCTCAAATCAATGCCTAGAATATAAACAAAGCAACTTTTCCCCTCAAACGAATGCCTGGAGTACATGTATTATAAACAGCAGCACTTTTCACTTTAAACCAATTCCTAGAGTATAAACAGCCGCACTTTTCACCCCAAACCAATGCCTAGATTATAAACAGTAGCGTTATAGCACTTTTCACCTCAGAGCAATGCCAACTGTACAAACAGTAAGTTTTTCATCTCGAACGCAAAAGACAAAAATGTATAAAATCAAATCTAAATTATAACAATGAAAAGAAAATATTACACATAAATTGAGTCAATACAACGATAGAGGTGCAAAACATTTATAAAATTATATTTTTCTCGCGGAAAAAGGTCGGTGGGAGAGCAGCGAATGTTAAGAATCTGGAGAGAGACAGAGTGAGTAAAGCAAAATTGAGGAGTGACTCACGGTGAGTCGGCACGCGAACGACCGGCCGCATGCTTCAAAACAAAACGAACATATCTTTAAAAACACGATAAATAATTATATGTATTTGGAAATGTTGGGAAAAGTGTCTACTTGAGCCCTCTATGCTGAACTAACGTAACCTGTTATTAAACAAATCTAGGGGTATACATTCTCTACCATACATACACACATACGCACGCGCGCGCACACGCACGCACGCACGCGCACACACACACGACACAAAACACGTGCAAAAATCCATCCTAAAATCGAAATGAAGAATTGCTTGAGTTTGAGCAAATAGAAGCACATAGACACGATAACGGTTATTCAGTGAAAAAAAAGGTCAGACAGACAGACAGACAGACAGACAGACAGACAGACAGACAGACAGACAGACAGACAGACAGACAGACAGAGGAAAAGAAAAGTCCTAGGACCTACCAGTACCCTAAGACCACCCGATAAATAAAGAATAACACACGAAACACCAGCTACTGCCGATGAACACTTAAACAACAAAAGGTGTCACGACACATTATTCAACAACAGAAAATTCACGGTTTCTTTACAAGATCAATTTTTAAAAAATAATTTTTTAATCCTTCCTTTTCATGACGCACCCGAGTTTCAGTAGAAGATAATGAAAAGTCCGTGTAATTTGTTTGTTTGTCTGACTTACAAAATTAATACAAAATTAGTTATTCAGTGCTAAGTAAAAGTAGACACACACAAAGACAGAAACATCAAAGGGACAGTTGAGAAGCAGGACCTTCCACTGGTGCCCTCCATCCACCCACCCGCGAGTTAGTATGAACACAGCTGCTTTCAGACAGACAGAAATAGGCATCCGAAAACAATAAATAGTAGTAAACGAAGAGAATCAAAAAGAGCAGACCACAAACCAGCGCCTACCGACAACCACCCGGCATTTAGTTAGAGCACACGTACTAATATAAGAGAGTTTTACAGTTACTGTAAACCCTCTCTGCTAATACCATTCTCACGACTTCCGAGAAGACCTCTGAAGACCTCTGTGAATGAATGAACTTCCTTCGAACACTGATCGCTACACCACGCGAGCGCATAACAATTGTGAGCGTAGACATTATTCCACACCGGAGTCGGGGGAAAGCTACAAGAAGAGGAGGAGGAGGAGTAGAGGGCGCCGCCCATTAGCAATATTGACTACCTCTGTTCTCTGTTGTGGCTTTGCTTGGTGGACACACACTACACACACACACACACACACACACACCGGCGGCGGCACAGGGAAGAGACCTCCACCCCCAACCTCCACCTCACCCCCACCCTACCCACACACACAGGCGCAGACACACACACACAGAGTCACAGACACAAAAACACACAAACGGCGCTGAGCGCGTTTGTTAAGTCAGCAAACTACGGACGGACACACAGACAGACAGACACACGCACACAAACATACACACACATGCATACGCGCACACAGAGAGAGCTAGAATAAAAACGACCGCACACATTTGACACACAGACACGAGTGCACACA
>NW_004797735.1:414153-416608 GCF_000002075.1 Aplysia californica | reverse complement strand
GGGGGGAGACAGACAAGACGACTGAGACAGAAAAGGAGAGAGATGGAGAGAAAGAAGTCGGAGAAGAAAGAGACGCGCCTCAACGGTATAATGGGCACCTAGTATTTAGGAAAACACAGAACAGTATACACAGCAAATGCTGTACCCAATAGGAAAAAACCCTGGACAGAATAGAAACAAACACACAAACAGAATAAAAAAGGATGAAAAAAAATTACACCACGACCTATTAAGCACGCTCCCTAAATCCCATTCCCTCCAAACCTCTGCATCGTGCGTATATCGATATATCGATCCTAACGTTGACAATAAAGCCTTGTTATACAAGAAATACGAGACGCGCTCACAAGGACAAAAATAAAAAAGACGGCCGCTCACAAGGACAAAACTAAAAAGACGGCCATGGCCGAGATTGCGGATAGAAGGAAACTTGGCTTCTCAGGTGTCCATGTTTGAGCGTCCCACACCTGTTGGACACAATTTCGGTGACACAGAAAGCTGTGGGAGGGGATCCATCTGTCTCTCTTTCCGCCAAAATAACGACAAGCTGGTACAATAGCGGCTTCACTTTTTTTTTAAAAGTAATTAAATATAGGTGTTTTTACGTCCACACAGACCCAATTTTGGATCATTCAGGGGGAGTGCTTCCGACCCTGTCTATCAGGGCCAACCCGAACTGAGAGGGATACATCATCCCAGCAAAAGGAACGAGATACGTGATAACAATTTTCTCCCCACTCGGATAGAGAGCTCGTGTCTCCCGCCTAACAACAGGCGCCTGTTTAGCGGCCTAAATGAGCCGGGCACGGATAAAAGGTAGACTGGAGAAAAGAAATCGGACATACTATCATTGCGCCAACCAGATACTCACCAATGACAGGGGGAAAGGGCCAGTCTTCCCCAGCAATATCAATTGACGGTATTTAAAGTTTCTAAGAGACTTTAGACGGCTAAGTTCTAAGTTTTGCGGTCTCTTGGACAATACCTGCAGTGGTTAAAGTAAAGCGAAGCACCGTGCGTGGTATGATACGACAATACAGCGTGGGGGAATAGCAGACAGCATGCAAAGAAGTTCGACCTAAAAGTGGCTGGGAAAAAAGATATTGTAGATGTTTTACGCCTCGATCAACACTACTAAGATCTAACAGTGGTTCCCTCCAACTACTCACAAAGTACCTGCAGAAAGACCAGACCATACCAGGAAGCCAACAAAAACCCCGCAAATGCTACAAGAAATAAACGGCATGGCAAGATTCACGCCAATCTCGCCGCAAAAATGTTACCGGCGTAGCAGGTAATCGGTTTGAAAAGAAGAGAAAATGTGAGCAGATTGATGAGTCGCGAGCCATCTAGATCAATACAGGAGACAGAGAGCGGGGGAACATTAGTTTTGTTGGCTGATCCAGTTACTTACAACTCTGCTTGTGGCATATTAGATTAATTTCGGAAATACAAGGTCGCTGTTGTTGTTGATGTTGTCGCTGCTGCTGTTGTTGTTGCTGTTGTGTTATTGTTGATATTCTGTTGCTGCTGCTGTTGTTGCTGGTTGTGGTGGAATGTCCAATGACAAAAACGCTTTACATCAATTTCTACAATTCCCTAACTACTTCGCGATTACCTTTACACCTTTAATTTTTGTGAAAGTTTTACGGCACTCTCAACACAAAAAGGTTATATAAGTACCGAAGCTTAGAGGTGTTACAAGTGAGTATCAAACACAAAAAATAAGAAAGAGAGATCAGGACGACAGATGTTTGATAGCAAAGAAGGAGCAACCACACCAGAACACCCGCCAACCACCCACAAAATAAGTGCGTGTGCGAACGAAGTACAAGTACCTAAAGAACACTTTCGAGAATAGATCCCTTGGTTCCGAAAACGACTACAGATTGACTAAAACATGGAAACATACCTCAATAATTCATGTATATGATTTACGTGAATTTGCTTGCCTCAATTCACGAAACTTTACGGCCGAATGTCAGCAAAAAGCGAATGCAAAAGCCTCTTCTTTACTTGTATCTCCGAAGCATTTCGCTAATCAATTTACTGACGTTTGAATACGATTCACAACGAACGTAAACGGGGCGGTGAATCAATCAATATGCTCCATTTCCCCAAAAGGAAACACACAAAAAAGTAAGACTTAATACGCCGCTCTGCCTCATCGTGGCATTTTAAGTCCCCAGGAAGCCCGAACCGCCAACAAAGCACTCAACGGGTACCCGTGTTTGGACGTCCCGACGAGACCATGCCGTGAGAGCGCGCGATGAACTCATCACCACTTCCCGAGTCGATATGTCACTCACGAGGTGGCGCGGGGGACTGTTCTCTTGGGACGATGTTGTCACTCGATGAACGGGGCTGGCGGGGAACCTTTGTCACTAGAACGGGTCCTTCTGACGTATTACCTCTCCAAAGACTACGAATAATAACTTGACACATTTATGCCCCC
>NW_004797735.1:410594-411866 GCF_000002075.1 Aplysia californica | reverse complement strand
GAGAGAGAGAGAAAGAGAGGAGGGGTTCGCGCACGCGAGTGATATGTCTATGTATATGTATAGGCCCGCGCGATAACGGTCAACAATCTATAAAAAGAGTCCGACTGAGAAAAATAACACGAGAATGAAAGAAGAACAATTACGACAGGGCCGCCTTCCAACTTATTGCACAAACACGTGAAGCTTAGCTAACAGGTCAAACGATTATGTCGAACGAATACTAGTTGCATCCTTGTTGTTTGTTGTTTATTTCATCGTAGTAGCTGTTGTTACGAATAATAGTTTTAATATTGTTGTTTGCTGTTCATTGTTGTTATGAATACGAGTTTTATTGTTGTTGTTTGCTACTGATTGTTGCTGCTGTGTTGTAGCTCCTGTTGTTTTTTTCCCCTTAATTTTCGTTGTCGTTGTTGCTGTTATTATTATTGATGAAAAAGAGTAACACCCTACCAGCTATCGGTCACCCCTTATGAACCCGTGCTGAGCAGAAATTTCACAGCAAAAAACAAACAAAAAAAAGAAATATTCATTCGATTAGTCAGTTTCAAAATAATTTTTGCTAAACGCCACTGCACTATCGACACAATTCGGTTATGGTGACACCGCGAGTAAGTCAGGTTCCGCTCAAATGTGAACATAGAACCATGGAGCTTGCGGCGGGGTATGTCACAACAGTATCTACCACCGGTACCAACACCAACACCACAGCGGTTCACTCGCGAACTGAAGCACGAGTGGAGAAACAAAACCCACCAACTACAATACACAACAACGCTAATTACACACAGACATTACACACAGACCTCTCAACATGCCAAATAAACATCTCCTGGAAAGTTTCGATCTTTTTTTTTTTTTTGGTAGTAAGAGTTTCACGTCACTCATAACACAAACAGGCTATACAAATGTCGGAGATTGAGACGTTTTAAAAGAAAGTTACAAGAAAGTTGCGTACCAAAAAAACAAACACAAACAAAAAAATTTATTCTCCTGGAATAAACCTGTAAACGTACGTACAAATTTCAATCACCCTTTGAATCAGCCTTTGAATCACCCCCACTGGTATACAACAACACAATCGCGGCGAGAGAGATGTCTAGGCAACAACAGCAGATCGATGGTGAACACGGTGTGGCATCCGCCGCTCTAACGCCAGTCGAAGGGGGAGACGACCGTTCCTTTCCTCACAGAGATGGGAGACAGTCGTCGTGCCTCGCGGAGACAGGGGGGAGAGGGGAGGGTGGAGATGGAAGGGGGAGGGGGAGTGGGAGG
>NW_004797735.1:407290-408414 GCF_000002075.1 Aplysia californica | reverse complement strand
AAGAGAGAGAGAGAGAGAGAGAGAAAGAGAGAGAGCGACAGGGAGAGAGACAGGGAGAGAGAGAGAGAGAGACAGGGAGAATAAAGAGAAAGAAAGGAAGACCCCCGGACAAGCCGTTAGTGAGCTTCCATAATATCATATGATCCGGCTATAACGCTTGCTTGTAAATTTAAGTTCCAAGGAAGATGCCAGCATTTGAGACAATGGAAAGAGAAAGGCTGAGTGAAAAGTTCAACCACTTTGTCATTTATTAAATAGGATTTCGATTCACCCCCAAGCAGTATCTTTTAGCTAAATGGTCACAGAATACTTCTAACGAAACCCAAGTTTAACAGAACTCAAAATAATTTACACCTCCACGCCTGTCATCGAAGAAGAGGCCAAAAATAGCTCTGACAGTGACTCAATAATGCATCGCTTCCGGGTCTGGCTCAGGTCTACAACACTAATGAAACAGGAGAAAGGGCAGAGAGTCCAAAGACCTAATCGGGACTGCCAACATGCTGCCAGAGACGGCCTGGCTTTTGTGTACCAGCGAGAAACACGTCAGTGTCACCAGTTAGTTTAGTTTTAGCAACAGATTTTTACGGCACTTGTAACACAAATTGACTATATTATTACGAGGCGCAGTTTAGAGACGTTTTAGTTTCAGTAAGAGTTTTTCAGTATATGTATTTCAACACAAGTAGATCACATCAGTGACGAAGATTAAAGGTGTTTCAGTTTTAGTAAGATTTTAACAGTATAATTATGTACTTCAATACTAGTAGATTATGTAAGAGACAAAGACCAGAGGTCTTTTAGTCTTAGTAAGAATTTTACGGCACTTGCAACATAAACAAGTCATGCAACAGCCGAAGATTAGAGGTGTTACTGAAAAGTAAACACAAAGTAAAGAATGAAAGGAAAGTTTTAAGGACAACAGATGTTTGAGTAAAGAGATTCACAATCAATTCGGAGTTTCCAACCAGTGTCCCTCGGGCCCAGCAAGAAATACTCTGAATTTATTTGTCTCAGTAAAGAGCAGAGAAGCACGTCGACAAAGTAACGATCAGGAAGTGACAGAAAAGAAGTCGGACCCATGTCCAGCACGTTATTACCTTTTGAGCCCATGGTCCAGAACC
>NW_004797735.1:403594-405026 GCF_000002075.1 Aplysia californica | reverse complement strand
CACCTTGTAGTGGTGCAGACGACGACACTCCGGCCCCACTGACCCCACGGGGGAATCCGCTCAATTATTACTACACCCCCTCTGACCAGACGCGGGGAGCAAATGCAATAAAAGATCGCCCCGTCTTTAATCTTTCGTCCCAGTTCTCAGTCTGACGGCGACGGCGTTCTATCCGTCGGGTCTCCGAGTCTCAATTCCCCGCAAGGAGAAAACGAAAAAGACACCACTCCCCTCCCTGAATAAAAATAGTGTGGGCCAGTCGGAATTGTGTAGCAAATTGATGCACACGCACAAAAAATACTTGCCTCGGTTACTTCTCGGATGTTTACAGTAACTCTCGGCAATGAGTAGCATTACACACAGTGTACCAAGTGTACACACAATGCTACAAGTTTCATCTGATCCCCATTTGACACGGTTTGTTTAGTTTTAGTCAGAGTTTTACGGAACTTGCAACACAATAAGGTCATAAAAGCGCCGAAGAATAGATTATGTGTTACAAGAGAGTAACATACACAAAAAAGAAGGAGGGGAGATAAGGACGATTGATGTTGGATAGGAAAGAAGGAGCAAACCACACCAGAGCACCCGCCAACCACCCACGATACGGATTGATACATCTGAGGAATCGTGTTGGTCAGTGCACGTCATATCACATTGGCCTCTGCTTGACCCGGAAGTCTATAAGGGCCTATCGCATTCCACGGGCAAACAAAAGATAAGACCCCGCAACGCGAAGGCGCTTTCTGATTGGTCATTTTCATCAAACGTATCAAATCCTGACCTTGAACATTAAACGCGTTTGATTTGTAGAGGGATAGATACAATTGTTGTAGGTTATTCTCACGACCATACGTATCAAACGTATCAAATGGAGAAATGTATGCACTTGGTAGTCCACTCAGAACTTTTCGTGCAGTTTGCACCACAATAACTGTTCATTTTCACCACGATCAGGAATAGTATAGATGTAAAAAACATGGACAGAGAGAAAGAGAGAGAGAGAGAGAGAGAGAGAGAGAGAGAGAGATAGAGAGAGAGAGAAGGAGACAGACAGGTAGACAGACTGACAAAGAGTGAGAGAGAAAGAAAGATGGAAGGCAGAAGGAAGGTAGAGAGAAGAATTGAACTCACCCCTTTAGATTACAACGGCGAAGTAGGCCTATCTAAGTACAACCAAACCTTCTCTGGTACAACACGACAGTTCACGAGGTCCGCCTATGTTGGATGAGCCGGGTGTAACACGGGTCGGGCCAGGGGACACAGGACAGACAAACACGGGTAGTCGACTACCTCGTCGCTTCACGCACGCTTCTCTGTTTGGACGGGCATTAGAGCCTCTTTGCTACTGTCACCCGCCACCCTTTTTTTCCCCTTCCTTCTATGTGTGTCGTTCTTTCTTACCTGCTCTCTCTCTCCCCCCCCCTCTCTC
>NW_004797735.1:398223-402557 GCF_000002075.1 Aplysia californica | reverse complement strand
GGAGAGGGGGGGGTCTGAATAAAGGAAATTATTTTGTGGGCAAAACCATTCCATTACTTTAATAACACACAACGGCTCAGAGCAAGAGCGGATGATAGATTAAGCAGGCATTTGAACTCAATGTACAACCGAACAAACCCTTAAGCCGATCTCATTTATAAAAGAACATAATACTATAGAGTCAAAGTCGGGAAATGGAGGTAGAAAAAGACCACGACTCACGGGGCCAGAGCGGATAGGAGGGTTTATATGGAGGGAATCAATACACGCACAAGGGAGAAAATAATGTGCACTTTGAGCACTCTGTCAGATTACGTCATCCGTTGTAGGTTCCCGCATGGAAATGCTTTTTTTTATTCTTCAAGTACTAGATTCTTAATTCCTCCCCCTCCCCCCCACCTCTCTCTCTCTCTCTCTCTCTCTCTCTCTCTCTCTCTCTCTCTCTCTCTCTCTCTCGTTTAGTTTTAGTAAATGTTATACGGCATTTGCAACACAATTAGGTCATATAAGAGCTGAAGATTATAGGTATTACAAGCCAGTAGCAAACACATAAAAATGGAGGAGGAGAGATAAGAACGATAGATGTTTGGTAGGAGAGAAGGAGCAAACCACACTCGCCAACCACCCAACGGTTATATCATGGGACATCAATCTCAACTAGAAAAAAGGAAAAAGGGGGGAATGCCACGTCCATCCAGACAGCCTATGACACACTTCACAGAGAAAACTCAAAGCTATTTTTACGCACAAAAAGGAGGCCTCCCGGAGAGAATAAAATATTAAATTGGGCGAATATTGAACTTCTCGGCAAGCGCCATCCCATTACCGACCGTTTTCATTTTTAAAAAGTGCACTGGAAATACCGCATCGAGAATGAGGAAGAAGGCAAAATTAAAATATCTAATATAGGGTAAAAATAATGGCAGTTCATTGACCCATTGGGCCGGGGGTTGGTTGGGGAGGGGGGTGTTAAAGGTGGGATGGCGGTGGCGACGTACAAGGAAATTAATGTACTTTAAAGACGTAGTTGAATGATGAGGCGATGACGTAGCTTTTAGTTAAATAAACCTCGTCGATAGGTTCTGCTTCTTTACTAACCTACCATCATACCCATATCCATCTACCTACCTTCCTTTCTACCAATGCACCGGTCTACCTACCTACCAACTCAACCATCCATCTATCAACCTATCTTTGAATAGAAAAAGATAAAGCGGAGCGAACTAGATTAATCACCGACGTTCGTCTTCAATAAGATAGAGCCCGGCCTCCATACAACCCTAATTTAAGAACGCCCCATCTAAGATTGAAACCAAAGCCACCCGTGTCATAAACCAGTGTGGCAGTAAGGCATCAACTGAGCACCCTCGCACTTTGGACAGGATACGCATGCCATTTTGTGTGTGTTTCCTGGAGTAAAGAGAAGCACATCGAAACAAACATGGTCTTTTTGTCTTTAGTTTCAGCAAGAGTTTTACGGCACTTCCAACAAGGTAAGGTCATATAAGTGTCGAAGACTAGAGGTGTTACAAGAGAGTAACAAACACACAAAAACAGAAGGAGGAGACATTAGAACGATAGATTATATATTTGATAGGTAAGAAGGAGTAAAACCACACCAAAGCACCTGCCAACCACCCGCGGTCTTTTTGTGCAGGGAAAGAGGGAAGCAAACAGATATGAACAACAGAGGGAGGTAAAGAAGCAGGCCCTACCAGTGGCACCCTCTACCCAAACCAGACGTGATGTTTTGTCGATTTTGAGATCGTGATTGGGAAAAAAATCTGGCCTGCTCGGACATTGTCATTAATTTGAGCGTTTTTAGCGAAAGTTCCATGGATGGAAACAGCTTGAGCTGGGTGCATCGACGTACAGACAGACGGACGCACAGACGAGTAGGGGTGTAATGAGAGAAAGAGATGATACAGAGAGAGAGAGAGAGAGAGAGAGAGAGAGAGAGAGAGAGAGAGAGAGAGAGAGAGAGAGAGAGAGAAAGAGAGAGATATCCTGGGCTATTTTAACACGCGTGCACCATGAGTTTAGGGTCAAAATGAATTCTAGAATGACAAGAAATTCGAATTCCCTGCAAGCGCAATTCCATTACCGATCGTATTCATGAATGTGTGCCAGAGACATTGACGGGAAATTGGATCATAAAATAAACTGGAATACGAGTTGAAATCGATGTACGCAAAGCACGATGTGTCTCGTGCCAAAGTGTTCATAATGATGAAGATGATGATGACAGTCTAGTAATGATGATAATGGTAGTGCTGCGGATTGTCAGAGGCAGACAATCAAGACAGTCAAATCTTGACATTGACTCTGGCCCAACAGACGACAAGGGCGTTGTAAGTGGAAAATTCTTTTTAAAAAATAAAAATTCTTGAAGGTCACACGCGAAGTCCACATAAGAAGATTTAACTAATCATATTTATCTTTAATTAAGGCAGATAACCACACCACTTCAAGAAAGGGAAAAAGCGCTGCTGTCTGCGGCGAGTTGTGGTGTTTGTGATCGTTACAAGTTCTTTGCTGTAATTTCCTATATTTTTGTCTTTACCACCAGGTAGCTAACAAGGACTATAACTCCTCTTCCAACTCAAATGTTAACGGTCATCATCAGTTTCATGATAGACGAACTAATATTATCACCATTCTCATCCTCATCCTCGTCATCATCATCATTATTATTATTATAATTATTATTAATATTATTATTATTATAATTATTAATAACCATCATGTTGTGTAGACAGAAAAGCAAAAACAAATAAGCACAGAGAAAGGAGAAGGATAATGAATAAGGAACAAGTAGGACAGACAGACAGAGAGACAGACAGAGAGACAGACAGAGAGACAGAGAGACAGACAGACAGGCAGGTAGGCAGGCAGGCAGGCAGGCAGGCAGGCAGGCAGGAGGGAAAAAAACCGGAAGGGAGACTGGACATCTTTTGACGGACAAACTGCCAGACGGTCACATAATATGTGGGCTATGGGAAAAGGTCAAAACAAATCTAACTGTCAGTCCACGCCCTACATTAGACTCTCGTGGTCAGTCTTTCACCGCTTTTAACAAAACAAACCGGGGAGAAGAAAAAAAAAACAGGAAAAAAATTCGCCGAAACAAAATCCAGGGAGACTTTTTCGGGAAGCCAGGCTATGTGGAGAGGATTTCACAAGGGCCGTGAAGGATTCGGGTCGGTCTCCTTATACCTAACAAGATTTGAGGAGGCGAGGGAGGAATGGGTGGGTGGGTGAGCCCTAGGCGGGCACGCACGCTGGGCTCATTTACTGGATGCTTTAAGCGTTCGAGTGGTCGCGGTTTCTTTCAGTTTTGTTTTGTTTAGTTTTGTTTTCGTAGGTGGAGATCGTTAACTCTTAACGGACGCACGGACAGACACGTGGTCACCTCGGAATTACAAAGTTCTATCTGTCAGGTTTGGACGTTTTGAGTCACTCACACCATGAGGTCAGACACCAATAAAAGTTCCGTCTGCTCTATCAAAATCGTAATATTATTCAGAGTCGTTGTAGAGACATTAAAAGAATTGCATTCGAAAAAACTTGACATAATTGTGAAACTCAAAATTTTTTAACGTCAAATTTATCCAAACTAGGTACAGAGCAGATACGTGTTGTAATTTGGAAGTAGCGACATGTCGTCGGCAAGCAGTTCAAATGTCCAAACCCAAGAAAGCATTCTTTTTCAGGAGAGAGAGACTGTTATTCTTTTAATAATGATACCTACATTACGCACCTTTTCTTGCTTATTTTTTCAACATATAGAATTTGAATTTCTTCAGAATATTTCTCGAGCACGTGCAAGCGATACCACAAGATAGCAAACTGCAGTTTAAAAAAAAAAAATTTTTTTTAAAATAAAAAAAAAAAAAATCTTTAAAAACAAATTCTGGACTTAATACTTTAGAACATCTGGCCAACGATATGTCCGATCAGCAGTAACCTTAAGGCCATGTTGCGACTTATTTCGATCAATCGTGCACAAATCATTAACTCGAATTTGCTTATATCATTTGATACAGGTTGTTGTCTGCCTAATTAAGTTTTAGAGAAAGATAAAAAGAATGGAAAATTCTTTAGGAATAACGAAGCTATGCTTTTTCCCAAAGGAGTACGTTATAGAACGTGATGTGCGCTACCATGCGTTATTAATGAGTTAAAAGTTTAAAAACATAGTGTTTCCTTTTTGGCTAGTTCGGTCTTTTCATTTTAAATATTTGCTACGAGCTTTTTAAGGGGAACGTTTTGGGTTTACTTTTAGTTATACCAACAGTTCCCTCCGCCCCCCTGTTTTGGAAAAGAAAGCGGGG
>NW_004797735.1:396432-397636 GCF_000002075.1 Aplysia californica | reverse complement strand
GAGAGAGAGAGAGAGAGAGAGAGAGACAGACTGAAGACCAGACTGACGGACAGACAATCATACAGAGAGAAAGACACACACACAGAAAGAAGAACAAACACACTCACATACACACAGACAAACAGACAAGGTAAACAGACAGACAGACGTACGGAAAAAAGGGAAGGCGACGGACGATAGGACAAACAATTTAAAAAGACTACTATCGTGAGTTTTGAACTTTTCTCGAGAAAAGGAATTTTGACTGTAACCAACTGAGCAACAGGAAAGAAAGAAAGGCAGGCAGAAAGAAAGGCAGGCAGAAAGAAAGGCAGGCAGAAAGGCAGGCAGAAAGAAAGAAAGAACGAAAGAAAGAACGAAAGAACGAAAGAACGAAAGAACGAAAGAACGAAAGAAAGAAAGAAAGAAAGAAAGAAAGAAAGAAAGAAAGAAAGAAAGAAAGAAAGAAGAAAGAAAGAAAGAAAGATACAGACCAGAACGGTTAGCCGTCGGAGGCCCGATGCTTCCCTTCCTATTTTACTGACCATCAACGAGACTGTGTTCGCATTAAACAAGACCAGTGACGTGTGTGGTTTGTCCTGAAACTGGAGTGGCCTTGAGAGTTGCAGCAGCGGCAGATGTCCTCCCAGGGTCACTGGATGCTAGAGCTGGGCGAAGACTCGATTCTGGAACCGATTCCCACAATTAATGCTACGGAAGAAAGGTTCCCACTCCTTTTTATGTAAACCATCGGTTACCAGTTACTTTAATTATTAAAATCTTGTTTCTTTTGCCTTTTTGTAGAACTTATTTTTAAAAATAAAAGTTGATGCCTTGCAGTGTTCCGAAATCTAGGTTATCCTAAATCCTGAAGATGTTTGGAGCCAACCAAGTAACCATCGGAAGAGATCACATCATTAGAAAGTAAGTACATGTAATTGGGTTCGGAGTCGATTCCAACGGTCCCTAGCTTTGAATAATCGGGAACCTAGCCGCCCAGGAATACTGGAAGCGCCGCCGGTGGGAACCGGTCATCTGGTCAACACAACAGTCGCTTGTCATGTATGTTCTCAGCTGGTGGGGAATCATCTGGGTCTCTTTCTTTTTATTTCTTCTAATTTTTCTTTTCTGTCTGTCTGTCTGTCTGTCTGACTGTCAGTATTTCTCCTCTGGTCTCCTTTCTTTATCTCTCTCACTCTCTTCTGGTCTCTCTCTCTCTCTCTCT
>NW_004797735.1:390289-391438 GCF_000002075.1 Aplysia californica | reverse complement strand
ACAGACAGACAGACAGAGACAGAGAGCAAAGAACAAAGTAGCAAAACACACAAAAGCAACCGCCAACCATCCACTGGACCAGAAAATGACAACGAAAAGAAGTAATTGTAAGTGACAATCTACATCGACCCCTTTGACGCAATTTTCGCCATATTATGAGTTGGGCATGTTCTGTTCCCGTTATATTATATCCCCAAAAAAATAAATTGAAAGCTGTCTATCTCGTCCAAGGACCGGATTATAAGTACAGGGAGACAACTGTGAAATATCGAACTAGAAAAAGAGGTTCGACGGGGTGACGCCCATCGCATGATCAGCTGTTACTGTTAGGGGAGGCGACCGCGAAATGTAACAATCCTTGGCATTATTCATGATGCTTTCCCCTGGCACACTGACGGGTCGTTCACTCCGCCTTCCTTTCCCATCACCATGTGACAACAACACTGTGTTTTCTGTTTTAATAAGAGTTTTACGGCACTTGCAACACAATAAGTTCATATATGTGCCTAGAGTTAGAGGTGTTACAAGACGAGTAACAAACACAAAATAGAGGAGGGGAGATAGGGACGACATGTTAAACAGGAAAGAAGGAGAAAGCCACACCAGAGCACCCGCAAACCACCCACCGACTCCAAAGGTCTTGTCTTTAAATTCCTGCATGTGGTTGAATGATGCATTTGAGGTGAATGTACAATTAGTCAGCTTTACTTCTCTTTTCATATTGAATTTTTTAATGAGAGTAATACATAATTCAAATTTTAATGTATACCTGCATGTGTTTTTACGAAAAAAATTTCCCTCTGGGAAATAAAGCATTATCTTACCTTATCTTATTTTATCATTACAGTCAGTAGAAAACCGTTCTTTTTGGTACAACTATTAAGTATAGTAGTAGCGGTCCTTGTCCTTTTCCTTCTTCACGTGGTCTAGGTCGTGGTTGCAATTCACGATTTTCGTCACGATCATCGCCAGCATCACGCCCCGTGTCAAAAGAAAGCCATGTTGGTTGCTGCTGCTATTAGAATAGTAGTCGTAGTAGTCCTTGGCCTTTTCCTTCTTCACACTATCGCTGCCATTGCAGATTCTTCTTCTTCTACTTGCTCTTCATCATCATCATCATCACCATCATCATCATCATCATCATCATCA
>NW_004797735.1:385342-387393 GCF_000002075.1 Aplysia californica | reverse complement strand
GGGGGGGGGGGGGGAGTAGCAATTGAGATCAGTGGTTCTGATACTTTGGAAGTGGACGCAGCAATTGAGATCAGAAGTTCCGATACTTCGGCGTGGGTGACGAGGCAGTCCGTGTGCGAGCACAAGTAGCCACACAGGGTACTCATCTCATCAACACGTATCTTCCATCGATATAATATTATAATAATTATCAATAAATATAATGTCCATTTGTGAGTTCGCGCGCGGTAAATCGGCTGCGGTCTCGATAGATGTGACGTAGGATTACGGTGTAGATGGCCCAGATCTGAATCTTCATTTAAAGGTTTTTCTTGAATTTTGAAGTAAGGTTGTTTGGGAGAGTTTTCAAGGATTTTAAAGCAGAGGTATAGAAAGAGTTTTTCGGCACTTGTGACACATATGCGTTATAAATGTGCCGAAGGTAAGGGGTGTTGCTAGATAGTAACATACAAAGAATAGAAGGAGGAGAGACAAGCACGTCGACAGAATAGCTATCTATAATTTAATGTGAGGTGAGGAGAAAAGCAAGAAAGACAGACAGAAACGACAGAGAAAAAAACAAGACATAGAACCTACCAGTGGCACCCTCCAACCACCGGCAACATAGCTCGGTTCTCTCCGAGACAGAAGTAAGATTAGGAGGTCCCGTCTCTTAAAAAATACCCCCCCCCCCACACACACACACAAACAAAAAAAACAAATAAACAGTGCGTACAGGAGTTATAAACAGGATATCATGTCACAGTACATTCATCCAACAGATGACAACGTGGTTATCTCGCACTTGAGTTTCGTTCAGATTTAACAGACAAAAGCATTGGTTTTCAAGAGCGATCCGTCTCTTTATGAGATAACAAAAATGATTTTATCTGCGAGACGCGTTATCCTGTAAAAGAGTAACATCATCGTGCTATTGATTTTGAAGTACACTTGAACAAGCTTTAACAGCCAGCTGTATTCTAAGACAATCACCAGTAAAATTGCTCAAACGGCCATCTATCTAAAACAATCAGCTGTTAAAAAAAAGACCATTTCCCATTTCCCGCATTACATTTTTCAACATTATGATAGCATTGTCCAGGATCTATCTGCCTAATGCAATCACTTTTCACCTCGACATAGGATGGCTGCCTTTCACAATGTCGACTGGGTTGTATATGCCCCCAGGCCTCTTTTCTTCCTTCTTTCTACTCAAACTATATTTCTTTCTGAGAGTTCCGAGTGAACACAAGCACATCGGTACAATAAAGGCTGCTTAGTGCGAGGGAAAAGCAAGACCGGCATACAAAAACAACACAACAGAGGGACAGAGAAGAATAAGATTCGAGCAAACGGTGAGCCTTGTTATGTCACTTAAACAACAGAGCAAAAGTAGGAGGCCACGACATCGCAACCTCAGAACTATGGGTGTCTGCTTTAGTTTTAGTGAAAGTTTTACCGCCAACCACCCACCGGGTGTTGATTGATTGATTGGGTAGATGTTTTACGGCACTATCGACACAATTTTGGTCATTTAAGCGCCACCCACCGGGTGTCTGTTTCCTAAAAATTATATGTAAAAACGGAAAAGAGTTAAAGGCTCCGGACAAGCGGTATTGCTATTGCTGCTGTTGTCTTTAGTAAATAAAATTCACTAAACCCTTGCATCGTCATCCGCATTTCTGTGCAGTTCAAACAGGGGACCCGTCATAATAAACAGTCAAATAAACAGCAATCACCGCACGCAAAGCCATCGTTTACCTCTTCAGGTTCGGTTTGATCAGCGTTTTACGGCGTTCGCAACTGCATAAGGCCGCATTATGAACGCACGTTTACGTCTCCCGGGCATCCATACGTAAAAAGGCACGCCTGTTGCGGTGAAAATGGAAATGACCTGCAAATTACAGCTCAAATGCCAGGGTGAACCATTGTTCTAAAACCCCAAATAAACGGGCACATTTGCATATTTCTAGGCCTTTACGACCAACACCTATGACGGTGCAACGACGTGCAGCACAAAACATGGGCTTGTGGACGTGCAGACTAGCAGGCATGGTGAAAGGACATTTCGA
>NW_004797735.1:382407-385242 GCF_000002075.1 Aplysia californica | reverse complement strand
TGTGTGTGTGTTCTGTAGCGTAGTTATTTGGTTGACAGGCGTTATTGAAAAGGCCTAAGCGCGGATATCGAGAGTTTTTATTATGTCTTTAAATAGGTACATTCAATTCTGAAAGAAGGGACATTTTTTTGTTGTTGTTGAAGTTGGTTACAAGGAACAGAGTTGCGACATCGTGAGAAAACAAACAACAAAGAGTTTTCAGACGCGATAGACAGTTCTGGTATCCACAAAATCCGACATTAAAGAAGTAAAAGACAACCTACCCCCCCTCCCCCACCCCCTTTTTTTAATACCCACAACCCCAATTCCTACAACGAGTTAAAAGCGCCTTTGGCGCATGACGTCACAACGACCCCAAAATGGTCCAGGGAGAGTGGAGAACCAGGATTGATTGATATGTTTTATGGCACTATTGACGTAATTCTAATTTGATGGCGGTAGTGTCAAAAACTGATGCATTATTGCCCGTCCGTCGAACCATTGATTAAAAAGACGGACAAATATTTATAAATCTCTCAGTAAATATAGGAATATGTACAAAAGACCCCGGTTGTGTGTACTAGGACAAGCGAGTCCCGAAGAAAGGGGATCTAAAGTTTAATTTACGGAAGACAGAACAGGCTACTTGAAAGAACTGCAGCACACTGCGAATTCGTTTTTCTTTTACAAATATTTATTTATTTATTTATTTTACACTATGTACATTCCTCTAAAGACTTTCGCACAGACTGTGATACGAACAAGAGTTCACAATTTGACTTCCTTCTAATTACGCAAATACTGATCTTTATTACTTCTTTTTTTTTCAACGTTATTAATAGTTTAAGCTGTGGGTACGGGTCAGACTTGATCATTCGATTCTACTTTTTCTGACACCTCAGGCAGCTATAAGTAATTGTAAATGTACCAAGATTACGAAGCAAAAGCACAGAACACATTAAACACTAAAGGGAATACTCTTTGCATTAAACGATCCCGAATGTTCTTACACCTCTTACAGCTCCACCCCCTTCCCTCCGTAATGACACCCGGCTCTAAGGTGGGGGATTGTCAAACTGGAACCAAAGGCTGGGGTGAGCAGATTTTTTCAACCCGATTTGAGTTCGAATTTTCCCACCCACCCTTCCTTGAATACTTTTCCACTAAACCTTACGTACCGATCGGTGGGGGTGGTTGGGAAGGGGGCGACTATTCTTTCTGTCCTAAAATTTACATACTCTCTAGTCAGGCGATTTACTTCACGTAAAACAAGCCAAAGATGCCACAGAACAAGTCAAACTAATACACAGCGTGTCATGAGGCTGGCCGGCGCACTGTCGTGCCGTGTAGACGTCATAACGACTTAGTCCCATTTCGCCTCATCCACGAATCCGCACACATAAATCAATAACGCAATGACATAAACCCCTATCCCCCGACGAAGCAGCGCCATTAACTGCTCCAGACGACCCGGCCGCTCGACCTGACTCTTCACTTTAGCCTTGACCCCTGTCCATCATCCACGGAGTCAAAGGGAGTTTTATTTACTGAATTATTAAACTCGCCATGAGCGGTGGCAGCTCGTGTTTGGCCCATCGCAAGCAAAAAAAATAATTTTTAATCCCAAAAAATTCCATGACGTGGAGACCAATACATTACCGCTGTCATCAATCTGTTCACAGGTCCTATATTTAATAATTCAGTGAATGGGCACCTCTGATAATTGTGATCGACCAAGAAATGATAGGGTCAATGTCCGAGCGCTGGCATCGGTGGTGTAATGGTAAGGCTCTTCGCCTCTGCACCCAAAAGACACGGGTTCGTTTCCCCGAGAGGGACGGTCATTTCACCCATTACATTTAGTCTGTCTGCTGGGTCGCTGATCTCACTCAACCCACGATGGCCCAACCTGGCAGTTTAGTTTTTAATACCAGTTTTACGGCATTTGCAACACAATCAAGTCACATAAATGTTGAAGGTGAGAGGAGTTACAAGAGTGTAACATACAAACAAAAGAAGGAGGAGAAATAAGGAAGATACACGGTTGATAAGAAAGAAGGAGCAAAGCACACAGGAGCGCCCGCTAACCACCCACGCCAACAGGCAGAGCAGAAGCAACCAAGGTCATTAACGAACGAAATTATGTCTAAGGATTGTGAAACATTTACAATGAAGTATACTGTGTAAGCAGTTTTTGTTTGAGCTTCGAACTGAACAAACAAACTTTTGTGCTGCTGGCGATCTCCTCTCTTCCCCCCCCCCTCCTCCTCTTCACTGTCCTGACTGTTATCGATAAAAGGTGCCGCTTATCGTAACTACTCGACGTAAAACACACGACTGAGCCATTGATGTAGATGTGCTAAATAAAAAATAATAAAATAAAAAGAGATAAGCCTAAACTCCCGATTACTGATAACATGAGACCTAGACACTCCTGCGGTTTTAACACAACCTCTTCTTCGGAACGCTGAAAAATGATTAGTAATAACCTCGACAGTTTTAAAAAACATAATCGGGGTCAGGTAGAACGAGGGGGGGGGGGGTGTCCTATATTTGTACGCGTGACGTCTTATCACGCAAGTCATATCTGGTCATGACACAGTCAGCAAGAATGAAAACAGCTGAAGTGGTGGACATGAGATACGAATGCGTCGAGAACAATCTATTATTGAATGATTTAACAAAAAGCACAACGTATAAACTATGAAAACGATACAGGCGTCACGATGTCGAAACAAATGCGTCAGACTTTTCTATTTCTCCTCCCCAACATCCCAATATTTCCTCTTTTCGAATCTTTTGACACGGATTCTATCCATTATTACTCGCCTCTCTTCAGCAGGGTCTATCCCATGG
>NW_004797735.1:380536-381708 GCF_000002075.1 Aplysia californica | reverse complement strand
TCAGGAGACACAAAGCGCGTTTAAATACCAAAGGGTGTTACACTCATTTAAAAAAAAAAACTTAATCAATCTGAGGGGCGGGGGAGACGACCAACAACACATTGCTCTAATGAAAGAAAAACATAAATAAATAAATAAAAACCTAAAGGAAGTCGGAACTACTGGTGATCACCTTTATAAGCGTATTTCTTTCAAGTTGCACTGTGAACCGCCTAGAGCATTCTGTGTAGAGCGTTTACTGGTATGGGATGGGGAGCTAAATAAATAAATACAATCTGCGGAGTGCGCCGTAAAACACTAACCAAAAAAAAATAAACAAATAAACAAATAAATAATTTTTAAAAACGTTAAATACTTACTGTGCGCCAGCGGAGGGGGCGGGGCCGTGGCGGTGGGCGTGGACGGCATACTCTCGCGGCGCCGCTGCTTGGTGTCCTCGGACAGGGTGCGCTGAAGACGCCGCAGGCCGCCAGGGGCGCCGCCGAAAGGAAGCTCTTCCCGGCATTTCCGCAACAGAGGGGACGGCAGCGGGGACGTGGTGGCGGGGCTGTGGAAGTCCGACTGGGGAGGAGGACAAGAGCAAACAATTCAATGATCTGGATTTGTATACAGTTCGTTTGTTTATTTGTTTTGTTTGTTTCTTTGGGGTATTTTAAAAAGTATTTTTGACGCCCTATATCGGCACGCGTTACATCATTCAGGATCCAGGATTCCGAGCCTGTCTGCCAGGGCCAACCTGGGATGAGGAGGGAGGAGGATACAACCTCCCCGTAGAATGAACAAATGCTCGATAACAAGTCCCTTGCACTTGCAACACATATAGATAATACAAGTGCATATAGAAGACCTGAGTTTAATACCCGAAAGAGGAATATGTTTTAATATCCCTGTCTTTCTGCTGGGGTGTTGTGTCCTCAGCCCATATTGGCCTGAACAGGCACAGTCGAAAGTCCAATCTAAAACAAAAGATCTAAATTGTGTCGATGAGGGCGTAAGAACACCTACATTATAAATGAAAGTAAGAGGCAACACATCAGAGAAATAACCTACACTTACATCTGAGCACGCATGTAATAATGTACATTTTTCTACAATTACTGGCCCATTAGAGAAAAAACCTGCAGTAGCGTACTGGGTTTATGGAGGGAGAAAGGGAGGGAGGGAGAGAGAGA
>NW_004797735.1:375245-377108 GCF_000002075.1 Aplysia californica | reverse complement strand
ACACACACACGCGCGCGCGCGCGCTAAAACCCACACAAACACAAAAAACGCGAAGAGAAGAAAGATAGATGGCATGCACGAGCGCACAGGCAATCGCTCAAACACGCACACGTATAGCAAACAACAAAGAAAACAAAAACATGGGACTGGGCTCTGATTTTGTGAAGGGTTGCCGTTTCCTTCCTCCTTTCCCTCCACTCTCTCGGTCTTTCCTTCTTCCTTTCTTTACACTCTCTCCGAGATTTCCTTCTCTCTCTCTCTCTCTCTCTCTCTCTCTCTCTCTCTCTCTCTCTCTCTCGACTTCCCCGCCCGACCCAATCAATCGATGGGCTGGCTCTCTAAATTATGGATTTACGACGGCCGCACATGCAACCAGATGCAAAGCCACTGAAAGCGCTGCAGATGAGAAATCCGGTGGCAGATTCTATTGCGTGGAATGAGATGAGAGACAGGCCAGGTTTCTGTTCCAAAGAACCGTATTAGCTGAATGAGATACCTCGCAAGGCAGGAGAGCACAAATAAAACGAAAGAACGGGGAAGAGGGCACAACAAAGACCCTTTACATATTCAAAGAGATGTAACGAAATGAAACTGGTCTTGACCTTGCTACAAAATGAATGCATTTAAGTGCAAGAGAAACAAAAGAAAGTGAACGAAGCACGTTCGACAGAGACAAATTATAGGATTAAAACACGCTATTCAACTCAACTGATCTGCACACGCTACAACTGAAGCTTTAACGCCCATATTAAAGCTATAAAGTAATTTAAGACGAGGGACCTCCGAATATAACTTCCATCTCCGATATGACCACGTCAAAAGGGTTGAGACAATTGAAAACACAACAAAACGACCCAAATTCAAGAACGCCCAGTCTGGGATTCGAACCAAGGCCATCAGTTTCGAAGTCCACAATCATACCAATTGAGCTAATGGAGCGTCAGATCTGCATGTACAAATGGCCGCTTTTAAGGACAAGCGGGCTAACCCAGATTCCGGGTGTTTCCAGAAATCTTGACCTATGCAAAAGGTGAGCATTGCCCTACCTATGGGAGAAGTTTGGTTTCATTGGTGTGTATTTTTGTTTGGTTAAAAGAAAACTTTCCTTGTCTTTTAAACAAAATGAACAAGGGGCAAACACTTTACTTTCGATTTTCTCAAAACAGCATTATTGGGGATAGCGCCGCTCCCCTGTGCTTAAAAGCGACCAAATAACACTGGATGTGAAGAACAGCGACAGAGTGACATTAGCTGCGATCATGAAGAAGCAGAAGAAACGTCAAAAGATCCGGGCATATTTTGATTGGCACACGGAGATCTGAGACAGGCTGATGCCAATGTCTCAAGGAAATTTAATGCGTGGCAATTACGGAGGAGAAAAAAAGCTAGAACTTGTCCGAGTTGAATGAGATATTATAAATGGCCAAAAGAAAAAGAACTGTGCAAGTGATACGAAGCAGAAGAAAACAAAGAGTAATCAGGCGCCTAGCTGAAATAGAGTAAGCAAGGAATTTGATACAGCAACTCAATTGACTGATAGCGTATCATAAAAAGATAGAAAGTATTTACTTCGTTTAGGAAGCGGGGTGTTTTGACCCTGACTGTTAGGGCCAATCAGTATTGAGTGGGGTGCACAACACTGGCGGGAAGATAGACACTATAAGACAGACTTCACCACAAGGGAATCGGAATAGCTTCTTCTACTCGCAACTGCAAGGAACTTATCTGTTGCTGTTTCAAAGGATCAAAGTTGCATGTACAGTATCGTCAGGGAATTACGTGGACATACTATTGACCAAGGGCGTGTTGTTTCGAAAATAGTGAAAAGCACTCGTGAGCAATAGCAGAAAGGACAGAGAGAGA
>NW_004797735.1:372875-374782 GCF_000002075.1 Aplysia californica | reverse complement strand
AGAGAGAGAGAGAGAGAGAGAGAAACATAAAGAAATAGAGAGAAACAGACAGAAATAGGGACAGAAGTAAAAGAGAAAGAGATAGAGAAAGAGAAAAATGAGGGGAGCGGCAGAGGGAAGAAAACGACGTTGTTCCAGCAGCAACAGAGAGTTAAAAGTAGACCCTTCACTGACCGACAGAAGAACGGGCATTCGGGCCAATTTAGGCGAGAATGCGGGAGGTGTCGATATTCCTTTCAGCGGAGGGTAAACAATACACAGACAGCCTGAGGAATCTGGCCACCAGTTAACCACTGGAACGTAAGACGAGCAGCCACCGGCGCAAACACTCTGCCAGCTACTTATTTCGGCCAAAATAAACCCTGGTCCTCCCATTCGCAATTTATTTGACCTAGTGTGCACATCCAGGGTCATCACTCTTAGAGAAGCCACGTCGTTTGCTTTTTTGTTGTTGTTTTTTGGTGTGTTTTTTAAGTTTTGATTAGGGGGGGGGGGAAGATAAATTTTATTCCTTTGGTAATTTTGTACTATCACCATCATTTCTTTGGGTAAAAAAAATAACTTACACTGTTATTTCTTTAAAACTATTTTACTTTCCCTGTAATTTCTTTGATAACCACATCATACCTGCGCAGGGGCAGAAGTGGTTTGTTTTATTTGAAAGCGTAAAATCGACATCGACAAAATAGCTGTCATCTTGTACACGGGAGGAGCACAACAGGCAGACAGAGTAAGTCAGACAAATGTAATAACAAGAGAAGAAAAGAAAAAGAAGTGTGATCTATTAGTGGCACCCCCAAACATCCGCCGCCAAAAATGGACGAGTGAGCGAAATTCTTAGCCTTCACAACGACACAACCACGCGGGTCTTCAGTGCCGCTGCGCTTTTCCCTTTCGTCAACCCGCAGCCACATCCTGAATCGTCAGCCACATCCCAACCTTTGACACGGGTCAAACTTCAATCTATTGTCAAAGCGCAGTGCCGCTACCTTTTGTTTTGGTCTGAGTAAATGTAAGAGTATGACGGCATTTGCAACACAAATCGTCAAATTATATGGGAGCAAAGGATTAGATGTGTCACTATAGAGTCATAAAAAGAGAAGAAGGGTTTATTTTGCTTAAGTACGAGTGCTGTTTTAGTTTTAGTAAGGTGTTTTTTTACCGGCACTTGCAACACAATAAGGTCATAATATAAGGGCCAGAGATTAGAGGTGTTACAAGAAAGTAAAAAAAACACAAAAAGGAGGGGAGATAAAGACGATAGGTTTGATAGGAAAGAATGAACAAACCACACCAGAGCACCCGCTAACTACCCACTGGTAAGAGTTCACGGAAATTTAAACACAAATAAGCCAAATAAGCGCAGGAAATTTAGAGGCGCCACCAGAGAGTCACATTCAAAGCACACAAAAAAAAGGACGAGAGGTAAGAACAATAGACGTTTAGTGGGATAGAAGTTGCAAACCACACCAAAGCACTTTGCCGGTAGATGAGTGTCGTATTTCAAATCACGGACGGGTGCCATTATTAATGACATCAAAAGCAGCCTCTCTCCTTCAAACGATAGAAGCAACGACACCAGAATCCACCAACAAGACACCGAGCATTTTGTCGGCACTTTCCCTGACAGAATTCAGAGGGCGCCACATCCCTCAGCAATATTAACTTCATAGACGGCGGGACTGGCGTGAAATTACCGAGCGCCCGGAACTTTCGCCGCCTGACAAATCTTGATTCATCAGCTGTTCGCGTTTCGTTCACACTAACGCCCAGTCCAGTCTATTATTCTACTATTAACGAAAGTCTTTCTGTGTTCTTTTATCTGACACGTATCAAACAAACATTTCAGTATGCTTGTAATGTCTGTCTGTCTGTGTGATTGTGGTGTGTGTGTGTGTGTGTGTGTG
>NW_004797735.1:369669-370904 GCF_000002075.1 Aplysia californica | reverse complement strand
GTGTGTGTGTGTGTGTGTGTGTGTGTGCGTGCGTGCGTGTGTGCGTGCGTGTCTGTGTATGTTTGTGAGTGTGGCGTCGTGTAAGTTTTAGTTTTAGTAAGGTGTTGGTTTTTGTTTTGTTTATTTTTTTTAGTAAAAGTTTTACGGCACTCGCAACTGCATAAGGTCATATTATGAGCACCAGAAGATTAGAGGTGTTAAAAGGGAGTAACAAACACAAAAAAGGAGGAGAGATAAGGACGATAGATGTTGGAGAGGAAAGAAAGAGCAAACCACACCAGAGCACCCGCCAACCACCCATTCAGTAAGGTTTTACGACGTTTGCAACCGCACAAGGTCATATGAGCGGCAACAGAGAAATCCAAACGGGGAATCATGCTTACTCCGCTAACCTTTCTGGCCTTAACAGCACGAAGTCTGCTTCGACTATCAAGGCACCCCAGAAATAGCACTTCACAAGAGAGTAACAAACATACAAAAGAAGTAGAGGGGAAATGACGATAGTAAGGATGAGGAGAGAAAAAGCAGCAGTTCCCCCTATGTTGCTTCGGCACAGGATGAGCATGACATTGATAAGTCAGCCCATTTACAATTCTATTGTGCATACGAACATGTAATTTAACATCCCCCCTTTGACAATGGCCTAAAGACACATCAGTCAGTGGCACTGCTGTGGGTTGAGGGGGGCGCGGGGCTGTGTCGAGTAAGCCAAACAATTGAGACTACATTCTGCAAACAGCAGTGACATAAGGGGCAGTATATAAAACCGAAACAAATCACATTCCATCTAGGCACCAGACCGGAAAGCAAACATCCACTTGACATTTTTCCCCGACAATAATAGGGTATAAAAGCCAACTTGTCGCTCCATTACCCACTCCATCAAAGTATTAGTAAACACTGCCTCTGCGATTGTCTCTAAAGCCCAGGATACGGCGAAGGATCTGCGGGTTTTCAAGAACAGAGAGAGAGGCAGCTTGCGCTCATAAGATACAAAACAACTGTGCTAAAAAATTTGAATTAGAGAGGGGCGCATGTTACAGGATAACGGTCATTAGAGCAGCTTTGATAAGGAAATCCATAAACTGTTTACTAGTTTGTTTGTTGTTGTTGTTGTTGGTTGTTGTTTGTTTGTTGTTGTTGTTTTTTGGGGGGGTTGTTTTTGTGTTGTTGTTTTGTTGTTTGTTTGGGTTTGTTTTGTTTTGTTTTTTTTTGGTTGTTGTTGTTGTTGTTTT
>NW_004797735.1:365824-369021 GCF_000002075.1 Aplysia californica | reverse complement strand
GGCGGCGCTGCTTTCTTTTTTAATGATGATGATGTTGTTGGACAGTGCGTCTTGGGGAACCCGACCCTTGCGAAAAGTTAGCAATGTATAGTGACAGCGTCTTCCGTCAGACACTGTCATGCGCCATAGAGATGCCTGCATACGTATTAATCGTTGGTACGTTAAATAAGGAAAGAATAACGTGGTGCCCATTTCGAAGATAATAGGTCTGGCTATATAAATGGACAGACGCTGCTATATATATATATAGGAACCAGTTCGTTGGCTCTTTGTGGGTTGGTTGTATGTTTGTATGCTTTTTTGTTTTGTTTTCTTTTTGTTTTGTTTTGCTTTTTTTTAAGGGTCAGGGGAGTTTTTGTTCTCGTGTGTTGTCCGTGATTTATAATTCATTTTCATTTTTTTCAAAGGGGTCAGAGGGTACAAACCACTAAGCCCCACCATAAGAAGTGGTGCATCAGATGACGTGGTGGCTTCTTCAATGAGCCCACACATACTTACTGGCACTGGCGTAATGATGTCCGGCGCGCCCTCGCCCTCCGAGCTGTCGGCGTCCACGAAGGAGGTGATCCTGACCCTCAGCATGCAGCCCCGGCGCCGCACGATCACCGGCACGTCCTCTTCGTACACCATCGACTCGTTCCGCTGGAGCGGCGGCTCGGGGCTCCGCGGTGGACTCAGGCCCGCGCTGGGCGGACGCGAGCTCTCCGGGCACGGCAGGCAGTCCGGGGAGCGGGTCGAGGACGGCGAGGTAGAGGAGGCGGTGGGCGACGGGCTGTCGCCGCGGAGGGTGGCGTGCGACGAGGACGGGCTGAGCTGTCTCGGCGTCTGAGAACCGCTGCCGCCTCCGCTACCGCTTGTTAAGCTGCGTTGGAGACTCGACTGTCGCACGAGGCGGGACCGGAGACGAGGACTCAAGGGACATTCCTCTGGGCCAGTTGACGGTGTGCCTGGTCGGCCAGTCGAGCAGTCGGAATCAAAAGAATCTCCAGCGTCATTAAGAATTCTAGGCGGGGGAGGATGTTGGTGGTGGTGGTGCTGCTGCTGGTGGTGATGGTTTTGGTGTGGGTGGTGGTGGTGGTGAAGATGGTGGTGGTGGTGGTGGTGATGATGGTGATGTGCGTAAGGGATACTACCTTGATGGATCAACCCAGCACCCGGGTGGTAGCGGCTCTCAGCAGACGCCGGTCGTTCAAACACGTCTGGGGTGTCCCTGTCACTAGAGTCTGACTTATACTGGTAACTGCTGGAATGTTGGCTGTTCTGGCTGTCCACGGAGGAATGGTGGTGGAATTTCAACTCGTGCGACAGCGGAGATCTAGTGAACTGGCCCAGGTTGCCCGGGCAGCTGGTCTGGTGGCGCAGGCTCTGACTCGTATCCCCGAGAAGGGAACCCAGGCTCCCAGAGGCCGAGGAGGACATGTAGGAGCAACCAGAAGAGTGGTGCCTCCTCAACACGTCGTGCTGGAACAACACACTCCCTAGACCGCTGGAGGTCGAGTGCGGCCGGCGGCCCAACAGACCAAAGGGGCTGGCACCACCGCTAACCGCAGTCGGCGTACCCGGCATGCCGGGCGTATTTCGACCAGCGTACCCCCCGAAGCAGGATGGCTGGTGCTTGAGTCCTGGGGAAATCCTGCCGGGCGTACGGACCGGCGACACTCGCCGCCTACCCGACACAGGAGAAGCCGAACGCCGGCCGGTCTGGGGAGACATTCGACCGGCAGGCTCGCCACTAGGAGACAGACGGCCTTGACCCAGGATTGGGGACACACGGCCAGGTGGCAGGTCCGCGACCTTGAACTCGTCCGGGCATGTTTCCGGGTTAGTCAAAGTTGTGGGCAGGCTAGGTAAGCTGCGACGCGGGCGTTTGAAAGACATAATGCGTCTGATTACAAACCCCCAAAATGTTGGACACGACTTACAGGCTGGAACTCAAACGACTGTACAATTCCTCGTGGCTTGCGTCTTTGTAACAACTAGGAGACGCAAGTCGGTGTGCGTTACGACCAAGTACGAAATGACACATCAATTGTGCCCACAACATGTTCAATAATTTGGAATATGAAGCAAACTTAAGTAAGAGGTCTTGAAAAACTAAGTCAAACATTCTTCTTTCACATAATGAAAAGTGTCTTACAACTCGACGTAGAGCGAAGACCGCCGAATGGTATTGTCATAGAATCACCTTACCATCGAATCCGCTGAACACTGATATAATCCTCAAACAACGACATTCAGAACAACCCTTATCATGACCGTTGATAGAATCCCAAAGCAGCTACATTCAGAGCAATCCTATTAAATCCATTCAGAGATCACCTGCATGCCGCAGAGAATCCAATTAGCAAAAGAGACAATCCAATTATCGAAATTGAGAATCCAATTATCGAAATAATAGTCCTTTGTCGTCTTTCGTCCATCTGACAGGAATACTCAGATCACGGAGAGGCAGAATGTCTGTCACACGTCGTTATGGAGGCCTCGATTTTTCAGATCCGCCGAGAAACTCCAGAGTGCAGTCACTCTCTTGTCTTCGCACAAACACGTCTTCCATTTTTGATTACCAAGGTCAGGAGAGACCGGCCTAGAGCACACTATTTATTACAAAATAAAACACAATTCAATGAAGACCGATTCCCTCGAGTCGTAACATAACACTTTCTTCACATGTAAACTAGTCCCACGTTGATTTTTAATAGACGGAAACAAGGAATAAAGTCAGGTATGTTATGTGAATGACGCAACTGGTTGTAAGACAAAGAATTAAATAAGCAGTAACAAAAGGGCTTCCGAAACTTGCACTCGGAAGTTGACCTGCCGAACCACCTTCAATTTAAAAAAAAATTTTTTTTAAAGAAGCACGCAATGACCTCGGCGCCACGTATTCAATTACGCCCACATCCACACCGCCAGAAAAAAATATTGAAAACGTTTTACACCCACAAAGCACAGGATTTAGATAATTAATGAAGCGGGCGCTCCGGCCAGACCCTACAGAGTCAACTTCGGCAAAACATGCGTCCAAGTTCTGAGTAACGAGTAGTAGTATACCGAACCATTTACGGCCATTCAGTGCAGGGGGAAAGTGTTAAGACAGAATGGGAAAAATAACAGCTGAGAGACAGAAAGGGAGGGAGAGATAGAGACAGAGAGGGAGGGGGGAAGAGAGGGAAAGAGAGAGCGAAGCAGGGAGTTGG
>NW_004797735.1:359777-362002 GCF_000002075.1 Aplysia californica | reverse complement strand
TACACACACACACACACACACACACACACACACACACGCACACATACACACAAACGCACACGCACAAATACACATACACACAAACGCACACGCACAAACACACCCACAAATACACACAAATACACCCGCACAACAGCGGATGCACACGTATTTTCATGTTTATTCATGTTTTCAACCGTATTTTCCCCTCTTCACAAGCAATTCCTTTGTGATTTATTGTTCAGTTTCGTTGTTATTGGGGCTTTTTTCTCACTCCTATAGAGGAGTTCGGGTGCGTGGTCTTTTGTCCTAATTTTTCGGTTTTGCGTTCATGTACCAAAACTCATTAGACTCACCTTCGGTTTTTTTCCCCAAACGTTAACAAATACATGCGTGTGAGGAGCGGAGCGGAGAGGGAGAGAGAGAGAGAGAAAGAGAGAGAGAGAGAGAGAGAGAGAGAGAGAGAGAGAAAGAGAGGGGGGAGGGAGGGAGCGCCTCTAGCAATAAGAATTTAAAAAAGAAAATAACACAACTCGCAGACATGAAATAGAGTCAGTTTTCCAAAAACTGAAGTTGCGGAAGCAGCACAGCCAGTCGTATCAGAGTCATATTGTCCCGAGAAATTGGCGTTTCCATAATATTACTCCCAGAAAAGGCAACAAAAAAATATAATTTGGATTTTTTAAAAAATATCTTATATCATCACCGCTAAAATAGACACATCCACGAGACAAGAAGCCACATCGATAAGCACGCACACAGAATAATATATTTCCAAAGAAATAAAGGGCACAGCTGGTCGCGGCCTCTCCGATAAGATTTAAAAAAAAACAAAAGCAATAAAGTGCAGGCGCTCGGGTATAAACAAGGCAGAAAATGTCTCTGCGCCAACAGACACGACCGTGAGCTATCTCTCGACGAGTGAGCAAGCGAGCAGTGTGCATGCGCTTCATCCACACGCCAAAATCAAGATGCACGTCTGTCTGTACAGTGGACTAGCCGAGTTTATCCCCTATACGGGCGTTTAGGCCACGAAAATTTGTATGTACGTCAATCTGTTTAGCCTATCCTCTAAGGATTTTCGTGTTTAAAGTTATCGCACCTCTGGGGGTCCGACAACGGGCCTAAACGCATGTAAATAAGGCTGCGCTTTTGTTTTCCAAGCACGACAGGGGCGTTTTCTATGAAGAAACAGGATTTTCAAGGACCGTACTAATACCCAGGCCCTTCGACATGTACAACGACTAAAATAAGTGTTTCGCAAGTTCCAATTTTATCGGGAGTACATCCTGGCACTGACACGTGAGGTGTCAGCTGGCATCAGTCTCGCGAATCGCGGATTCACCATTACTCCTCTGCAGCAAGTGCTCGTCACTTTGCACTACTCCATATAACTATTTTGATTTGTCCCCTGTGATTGACAACATCACTTCTTTGTAGGGGGCGCTGGCGCTGGTGCTGGCCCTCTGCCCGTTTTCATCTCGTCTCGCCTCTCCTTGTGTTGAGACTGGACCCTTTCAGTACTCTCCATTTCTCTTTCAAATCCGTTACAGTTCACACTGTCAAGACGCATGCGTTCACCTTCGATGTTATTCTCAGTCATATATCTCCTTCTTAACCTCACTGGTTATGGTGTACACAGTGACAGCGGACCGGGTTTTTCCAGCAAACTATAAATATCTCACTTTGCGTGTGCGTTTAGCATATACATTGTGACATTTACGTAAATAGCGCTATGGGCATACAAAATCCAGTAAGGGTTTATTCGCGGTTAGGGCGCCAATAGCTAACCGCGTTTATTAAGCTCTAAACGCGTTTAAGAAAACAGGTTCTAACGTGCATACAGGCTTCTGGGCCTGATTCTTCACAGAAGACGCCGCTGTCGTGCTTGGAAAAAACAAAAGTCAGGCGTTTAGGCCCGCAATTGGACCCCCAGAGGCTGAGGTGCGATAACTTAAAACGTGAAAACCCGTATAGGATAGGCTACCCAGATTGACGTGCATCGAAATTTTTCCAGCTTAAACGCCCGTTTTGGGGATAAACGCGGTTTGTACTCCATACGGACCGATGTGCATGCATGCCCTAAATACATCTATACAAGTCCAATGCCCCAGTGTTACATACTGTCGATAGGGATCCGCTTGTAGCCAAGAGGCGAGCAGTCAACAGGCCATTTTGAAACGTGGATAGTAGTTTAAGGGGCTATGCACATTTAAGTGAATGTACGTTTGTGTGTGTGTGTGTGT
>NW_004797735.1:354402-355886 GCF_000002075.1 Aplysia californica | reverse complement strand
GGGGGGGGGGTGTTTAGAAAACAGAATCTTCTTCTTTTAACGATTAACTTGCTCTTCGTAGTTGTCAGTTTCTTTAGAGAGGACACGGATACTTGATCAGCAGTTTTCAAAGCCACCAAAAGAAGTATGCTATCAATAGAAGACACTACCACGATAAAAAAGACGATAGTGTTCGAGAGTTGTATTGGCTGTAATTGCATATTCTCTGAAGAGCCAAACCACGTTTTAAAAAAGGGCTGAAAGCAGTGTGCAGAAAAAAAAACACATATTCAACACAAGGAGCTCCAACGATTGCTGAAGTGGGAGCCTTTTTTAAACCATTAAAAACCATAAGAAACAAACATATAGTCAAACAAACAACATTTATAACAACAAAAAGATTCTGTCGGGATCTAAATCAGTCTTTGGTAGGTTTAACACAAAGAGAATGAAACATAAAGTATTACCCTTCCCAGGGACACAATTTCGTACCACAGGTCCGAATGATTCTAACCGAGTAACCACCAAGACCAAGACAACAATTCTGTTGAGTTGGGGGTTTACAGAGATATAGCACAAAAACTTGTGCAGCTAGTCAGGTATTTTTTTTTCTCTTCGTTTTTTTAAAATGTGGGAATTAAATTATACGCCGCCACTGACCCAAAATGTATGACATTAAGGAGGTGGGCTTAGATCCTGCCCGTTACAGTTAACCCTGGCTGAGAAGGATACAACATGCCTGCATAAAGACCCGAGACACTCGATAAAATTCTCCCCACTTGGTAATAAAATTTGGGTCTACTGCAACCAACCGGCATGAGAGACCGAACAGTTGAACTGATAAAGTTTTGATTTGCGGTACTTCTAACACAATTAGATCAGATTAGTGCTGAAGTTTAACGGTGTCACAAGAGAGTAACAAACACAAAAAAGAGGAGAGATAAGGACATCAGACTTTTGACAGGAAAGAAGGAGAAGACCAAGCCAGAGGGCCCACCAACCACTAACTTCAGAACATTCGCCAATCGCCCACACTGATAAAGTTAAAGAACACGCACCATTACATAGCAGCATCAAAAGACCGAAAGAGATGGGAGGAAAGACAGAAAGGAACGGGTCAAACCCCCGTCTAGACCAGATGAAACAGCGCTGAAAGGAAGGGTGTTAGGGAAGAGAAAGAAATGATTCCCTGTGGAGCCAGCATCTCACTGAAGAACGAGTGAAAGGGCGCGTGCGTGTGCGTGTTCGTGGGCAAGAGAAAACCGCTGTAGTCGGGAACTCCGATCGGAAGATAGCCCGTGTCACTTCCCGTGAGCTTCTCTCTTAAACCGGGAAAGGCCCAAAGTCACGAAATCCTTCGAGTAATCGAAACTCGAGTCGCTGTACAAGATGGGTTGATTGATTGATGAGTCTTTTACTTTAAAGAGAGGAGGGATGGGGAGGAAGGGAGAAAGGGAGAGAGACGAAGAGAGAGGAGACAGGAGAGAGAGAGAGAGAGAGAGAGA
>NW_004797735.1:350079-352049 GCF_000002075.1 Aplysia californica | reverse complement strand
AGAGAGAGAGAGAGAGAGTCGGACGGACGGACGAAGGCAGCTAAAACTGACGTCACGGATTGAAGTCCATCTTCTCTGTCGTATTATTCCAATATGACGACTGTCTGTATACCAAAAAAGAAACGTGCATGTATCCAACAATAATAGAAAAAAATATGTGCCAAACATTTCCCTGGCGGAAAAAAAGTTTAATAACCGAAGGAGCGACAGGTGCTTGAACAACAAATTTATTACAATAGTATTCAATTCATCTCGCATAATTTTAACCTATAATTGAGAACGTCAGGGGCGCACGCGTAAGTATGCCACTGTGAAGGCAATATGCGTGCACTATTTATGTGTTTTTACTTTAGTAAGTA
The DNA here is from genome assembly GCF_000002075.1 of Aplysia californica. Lineage (NCBI taxonomy): Eukaryota > Metazoa > Mollusca > Gastropoda > Aplysiida > Aplysiidae > Aplysia > Aplysia californica. Next base: position 351,690 of record NW_004797735.1, on the reverse strand, counting down.
TTTTACGGTACTTGCAACACAATAAAGTCATATAAGTGCCGAAGATTAGAGGTGTTACAAGAGGGTAACAAACACAAAAAGGAGGGGAGATAAAAACGATAGATGCTTGACAGGAAAGAAGAAGCAAACCATGCAAAGCACCCGCCAACCTCCCACGTTTATATGTTTATTAAATATGTGCGTGCTGACTCATACACGTACAAATTGTACTAAATTTTCAGGGTTGTAAAACCACGCACAATTTAGTTTTAATTTTTGTACGAGTCTTAAGACACTTGCAACACAAACAGGTCATATAAGTGTCAAAAATTAGAGATGTCCTACAAGAGAGTACAAACACAACAAAGAAGGAGATATTACATGGACGATAGATTTTTAAAAGGAAAGAAGGAGCAAACCACACCAACTACCCACCGAAATCCAGAGCAACCGATGGGCAAAGAAATTTGACCAGGGTAAATAAACCCATCAGGGCCGTCATCATTAACTGAGAGGAAAGTAGTAACGATTTCAGAGAATGGATCTGAACAATTAACTTGTCACTCAAGACATGCGTCACTGCCGTGCCGTTAAAAGCATGCTTGTAAATCTTAAAATTTGTTCAAGTAAAGAGAAGCAAATCGACATAATGGTTATTTACCGATTTATATATTTTATTTTATTTTTTTTTGGGGGGGGAGGGAGAGGGAGAGGGAGAGAGAGAGAGAGAGAGAGAGAGAGAGAGAGAGAGAGAGAGAGAGAGAGAGAGAGAGAGAGAGAGAGAGACAAAAACGACAAAATGAAAGAGATAAAAACAGGATCTACCCCCCTCCCTCTCGGGTCATTATGGTTTTATGGCATTTGCAACACAATCATGTCATATAAGCGCCGAAAGTTTAGAGGTGTTATTAAAGAGTAAGTAACAAATAAAGATAAGAAGGATGGGAATTAAGGACTATTCATCAGACCAGAAGTTGTACATTCTCATTCATATTTTTAAAAAACATCTTGACGGTGAGTTTTTTTTTTTTTGTTTGTCTGTTTTTTTGTTGTTGTTTGTTTCTTGTTTGTTTGCCTGGTTGTTGTTGTTTTTTTGTTTTTTTATCTTGAGAAATGACAAACACATCGGCAATATAACTGTTCTCAAGTGTAGTTTTAGTAACAGTTATACGGCACTTGGAACACAAGTCGGTTCTTTAAGAATCGAAAATAAGGTGTTACTAGGACGTTACAGACAGAGACTACGAGAACAGATGATTGATAGGAGGGAAGAAGCAAACCACACCAGAGCGCCCGCCAACCGCCTCCAGACTTAACATTCTTTCGATGCTAAGAAGAACAAAACTGATAGAAACAAACGAAAGTAGAAGGGTGAAATAATATGACGGACGTATTTACAAGTAGGAAGTTTTAAATAGACACTGAGCGTTACAAATACTGCGGGGGTAAAAACTATAACAATGGCAATTTATAAAAACAAGCACGACCGCAAAGAACTGGAACAGAAGATGTTAGTAGTGCATATCTGCAGATTGAAACAAGCCTACTTATTGATAATTCACGATCATAATGCCATTTCCAACTACACTGTGAACAGTGGGACGTTGAGAAAATTTTAAAAGGGGAAGGCGG
>NW_004797735.1:345364-347013 GCF_000002075.1 Aplysia californica | reverse complement strand
CCAAGGACACAACGTCTAGCCCTTGACGGGATTCGAACCCACGACCTTACGGTTGCGAGTCCGAGAGCCTGACCACTAGGCCACCGACGCCCCCTTGTGCTTAAAAGCGACCAAAAGCGACCAATCAAACCACAGACACCGTGGCCAGAGTTCCACTTCTACTCCAGCATACAAGTTTGGCAACAATGGCAGAGACAGGACAATTATTTATTTTTTTTTTTAAATCTAAGTTTTGAGTGTTTTGTTCTTGTAAAGTTAAGCACATCGCGACAAAAACGGTCGTTTAGCGATATACGAAAAAAAAAAAGCAAGACAAACAGACAGACAGACAGACCGAAACAACAGCGGGAGCGAAAAGAAGTCGCACCCATCATCAGCTGCTTCCCATCAACCACTCGCGACTTTTTAGTTGAGTGAGATAGATCTAGCACATTTTTCCCCCCTACTTTCCCTCCCACATCCTGCAATAACAAACAGCAATTCTCTGGCGAATCGAAAATATCACGAAAGGATTGTAATATTGAATTAGCTTCCCCATCACCATCCAAATCACCACCTGTAATTACCAGTAGCCGAGGGGAGAGTGACGAAAGTCGTTATCACAACCCATCAATATTGGAAACCGCCTACAAATCACCTTGACCCACTTTAAATCGGTTTGCACTTTTTTCACTCTTTTTCCGTTGTTATCAAAACTTCTCCTGACCTTCAGTGAAGCAAAGCCATTCACTGACCCGCCCCCTGCTCAGATAAGATATCTCATTCTCTGTCAAGAAACAGGGAGAAAAAAATGCGATACGATCATGATTATCTTGGGATTTTACGTCGACACAATAACGTTAATTAAATTACAGGGAAAGGGCAAGTCAGACAAACCGAAAAGCAGAGGGAAAAAACAACAAAAGATGTATGATCTCTCAGTGGCCTTCCAACCACCCGCTCTGCGCTTGGTGTGCCAAGTCCATTCCAACCACGTGTAAGTATTACGACAATAGTAAAGATGGAAAAAGTACACATCCCCTGCTCCCTCTCCCAAATCCTGTATTGTCCGTTTAGGTCTTCTTTGAGAAAAGAGCAGCACACCAGCACAACGACAGCCATTTAAAGCAGAGAAAGAGTAAGATGGACAGACAGACAGAAATTAAAAAAGAGGAAGAAAAGATGTATTACCGACCAGTCGCATCCTCCAACCACTAGCCCCGTGTTTGGAGTTCCACATAACGGCAATAGTAAAGATAAACCAGATTTTCTCCTGAGTGGGAGGGTACATTTCCCCCTCTATTTACGCTCCCAAATCCCATTATAACAAATGACAACGGGGTTCCGCTGAATCGATCACATCACGTACCTACAGTACGACTGACTTATCTTCCCTCGCCATCCTAAATGCCACCTGTAATTACCACTGGTCAAGGGGAGAGTGCGAACAGTCATTAACCCGACCCATCAATACCCGGAAGAGCCCGCAAATTTTCTCGTTCTACTTTCACTACATAAGCAACTTCATTAACGTTTGCTCAAACAAGACACCACGTTCGTCAAAGAGAGACTCCCACAAAGCCATTAATACATTTCCTCCTTCCAAGAATAGGAAACTGCACAAGCAGCAAACACACATCTTCAAAAATATCCTCTCTAAATCAGTAAGA
>NW_004797735.1:343329-344482 GCF_000002075.1 Aplysia californica | reverse complement strand
TAAACACACGTCAAATAAAAACTTATAGACGGTCATCCAACCCACCCATCCCTCCAAAAAACAACAACCAAACAAACAAACAAAACAAAGGTTACCATCTCACAGAACCAAGCACCAACAATATTATACGATGTGTATTTCAACATTCACACAAGCCTTGCACTTACAAACCAACAGCCCCGACTGAGGACCGGATACATCGGGCCGTGCACTGCAACAACTGCCATCACAAAAACAAACAAAAATACAGTCAAGAGTTTCCAGCTAAGTGTCGTTAGTGTACACACAAAGTGACCTCTTCCCCCACAACAACCAACTGACAAGCATGGGCAAACTACGGCCTTTTAGTTTTAGTATGAGTTTTACGGCATTTGCAGTACAATAAAGTCATATAAGTGCCGAAAAATAGATTTGTTACAAGAGAGTAACATACACAAAAAAGGAGGAGAGATAAGGAAGATAGTTGTTTGATAGGAAAGAAGGAACAAATCACCCACTACACTACGCCTATAAGCCAGACCTGGCCCGACAGCCGAGTCAGTCTAGCCGTCTAGCCCACGCGTTGCCTCTGTATTTCAATCATAATGGGTGTGGCCCACGATGAGTAGATGAGCAAAAGCGAAACTGCCCATCTTGAAAATGAAAATTACTCCTTTGCGGCCATACAGGAAGCAATAGATAAAATATTTTATGTGACAAAATGTCTTTGAGTGACATTCTATAGTGTCACAGTGTTAGACTCACTTTTGAGAGGCCACATTGGGCCACACGCGAGTCTATTATTAGTGTGGTCTGTTGTCACTAGTGCATTCGGTTGTCATGCCATTCAGTCTCTTTTCTTATTGTCGACAACAACAAACAAAAAACACCTCTTTCCAATTCTATGTCATAAAAGCTGTACGCACTAAATAAAGGTTACTTTCATCTCGCAAATCCCTGACCTGGGGCATGAACCAAATTTGGCGACTCTTTTCAAGCGTTGTACTGAGTTGTTGACTAAGACCTAGGATACTGTTCAATAATTTTGAACAACAGTCTTTCATCGATTCAGTTTCAGAAAAGCGAAAGAAGAATGTCGATAGAATAATGGTCATTCAGCTTAGAGGTAGACCAAAAATAACATACGTAAAACAGTAATGTAACGAGGGGGGGG
>NW_004797735.1:339332-340703 GCF_000002075.1 Aplysia californica | reverse complement strand
AAGAAAGAAAGAGAGAAAGAAAGAAAGAAAGAGAGAAAGAAAGAAAGAAAGAAAGAAAGAAAGAAAGAAAGAAAGAAAGAAAGAAAATACAAACAAAATTCGAGTTTGTTGTTGGAGCCGGTAGATGTTGCTTCCAGCCCAAGCAATCAACTAATGGCACTGATGAGAAAGGGAAAAATATATATTAAAAAACCTTACACATTTCCGAGATGAAAGAGATATGTCTCTTTGAACTGCATGGCTACACCTACGTTTACTCGTAACATAATATGTGTCAAGACGAGGTGGAATCAGGCGCTCCCCAATTTTTGGGGCATATGGAGTTATTGATACCATCTTCAAGCTTGTTTATTTGCCCCCAATATGAAGGCAAAAAATGCCCATCTGTTTCGAATGGAACTCGAGGTATTTGCGATTGAAGGAGGTGGGGGTCGCCTTATGTCGGAGGTAAAACTAGCTAGAAAATTGCCCCTTTATTTCGGTGACTTCCAAAGCTTGTAAGTATGAGAGACCTTGGAAACTGGAAATTTACATATCTTGAAATTTTGATTAATTTTATTGTCAGTAAAATCCACAGAGAAATGTGTTTCAAATGGATCGGATATACCCGGTATTGCGCCAAAACAAACGACAAATAATTTTTTTAAAGTACCCCATAATGAAAATGTGAACTCGTGCATGGCTTTTACGGCTTTCTCCAGAACAATAGACAGACACATATAAAAATATAGCCCAAATCAACATGATAATAAACTAATGGCCATTAAATTTTGATACCGGAAAGTCAACAGTCGAAAAATTCGTTCGGTTAGCTTTGCTAGTCATTAAAACACATCGAGCTCGAGGCGACAGGCCAATGGATAGGTTAAAAAATGTAAAAAGGTTGGTGGTTAGACCGGGGGTGGGCGGGGTTGAAATGATAGGTAAAAGGACACAAGAACAAGGTATAACATTATGTTGAGTGCAAATGGCTGGGAGAGAGGGGGGGGGGATTATAGGCGTGACATTGAAAAGGCGGCACGAAGATGGATACCCAGAGCCTGTGGAGATATATGCGAGAAATTAAGAAAGAAAGAGACCGAAAGAGAAAGAAAGAAAGATCCTTCATTCCTTCCTCCCCCTGCCCTATCATCAGTCCTACCCAGACGAGATGAGATTTGCTTGCGTCACTACCCTGAAAGAAGAATCAATAATGGGGGAGGGCGCGAGGAAGGGGGGGGGGCAAAAACACCCACATCCGGCCCCCACTCCACCCAAAATCCTGCTGAGCGCGGGGTGCTCAGACCAACATGCGTATGCGCTAGTCAATAGACGCAACAGGCCTTACGTCGATCGGTGATTGGTCTACTTTACGCCGCTCAAGGGAACCAA
>NW_004797735.1:334001-339225 GCF_000002075.1 Aplysia californica | reverse complement strand
CGCTAGTTAAAGACAAAAACCATTACAAATTTGCCGAAACGCGGCAAATAATTATTAGCATTGCTGCATAAACAGCAAAGTCGTACGTCATAAAAATTGAGCCAGGACCCTTTGTGTTTAGTCTACACAAAATCACATTTCGTGCGGCCGCTGGCTAATGGTTTTTTGATTTCCAAAGTTACTCAATCTAGAGAAAACACGACATCGGTAAAAGTGAATAGCAGAAGTACACGACACGGGACACAGGGAACGTTGAAGACAATGGCGATACTAAAAGCCCCCACCCCCCACCCCCACCCTTTCCCGGGGTTTTTTTTTCTTTTCACATCAACCTACACAAAAAGATTACTACTGTTAGTGTTATTGGTACACTCCCGGGGATCACTAAACGGGAGGAAATGGGAAATGGGAATAATAAGTCTTAACCACTATCATGGAGAAAAAAGTGTGGTTACTATTTGTGAATGGCGACGGCTACACTGATTATTAGGAGAAAATATGATAAAAGAAAGTACATGGAAACGGTTGGGAGAGAAAAGGAGGGGAAGTGGGCCGCGAGCGAAACAGAGACAGAAAAAGATAGCGGGGTAGAAGGGGGAGGGTAGAGGATGTGGAATAGAGAAAGAGAGAGAGAGAAAGGGACAGAGAGAGATAGAAAGAGAGATAAAGAGAAGGGAACAGAGTAAGACCAGCAGACAGACAGACAGTTTTCACTGAGGGAGGTCATCGTGCGTACTTCGACTATACAGATCTGAGAAGGAAAGCTACCGAAACCAGAGACATGCCCCCCCCCCTCCCAAAATACAAATAAAAACATATAGCAAAAACAAAAACGACAGACAAAGGAAGTCAGAGGGAGAAATGACGTAATACAAAGCGTGATGACCAACATGGTGAACGTTTCATGAATTTCTTTTATTTATTTATACGTTTCATGAATTTCTTTTATTTTTATTTTTTTTTGACTGTCACAAAGGGATTCGGGATCTCGGGGCGAGGCCCGGTGTCCCCCCGTCGGACAACCAGCGACATCGAGAGAAGCTCCTCATCGATTGGGAGCGACAAAGGAGGGAATCGGGGAACGTCTCAACGTACCCAAAGGTCGAGCTCCCGCGTCAGGGCTTTTGTGATGGGGGAAAGGAGTAAATCGACAGTGGAAATCTACTTGTCCCACAGAATGGAAATGGCTGCTGTTAAGAGGCGGGATGCTGTCAAAAGGCATCGCGTGACGGAGGAGGAAGAGGAAGAATATCTATAATATACGGGGGTGGGTGGAGTGGTGTGGTCAAGAGGCTTCACGTGATCTGGGAGGAAAGGTCAAAAGGGAAAGAAGTGGTTGGTGCGGAAGGGAAGGGGGGGGGGAGAAATGTTAAAAGGCATCTTGTGGTTTGAAAGGGTGAGCGGGTGAAGGTGGGGGGAATAAAAAGGGGAAGGAGGGGGGGGGTGCGTACGTGACATGAATGAGGACATGTTCCATGACGGAGGTTTGCGAGGTGAGGGGAGTGAATGAATCTCTGATATTTGTTGCGCGCGTGCTCGAGTGACGGCGAATGAGGCAGAAATCATGTATATGGGGTCAAACGACGGATGTTTGTTTGTTGTTTTTTTTAACTTTTTTTTCTGGTCTACGTGTGTGTTTTAGGGAGAGAAAGAAAAAGAGAGCGAGAAGGGATGGAGAGGGACTGTGTGCGTGTGAAAGAGAGAAGAGGGGTCGAGAAAGAAAGAAAAGGAGACAGGGATCTAAAGAAAGATTAGTTTCAGTACATTTTCAATGAGAGTTCGGTGGCAGAGTGGTTAGTGCGTTCGTCTCCGAAGCGGAAAGTCGGGGTTCGAGCCTCGGTTAGGACAAAGATATTTTTCGCCCCCTCCTGCCCACCCAGCAGTAATGGGTACCTGATTTCGAGTTGGGGAAGTAAAGGCGGCGTGGAAAGGAACTGGCCACCCTACAACTATATGCTGAAGGCCCAGGAAGTTGTTTCACTAAAAAGGCGATCCCCAATGTCCGGATCGGATGTGGGAACAACTTTAGTTTCAATAGTAGTTGTACGGCACTTGAAAATTAAGTTGTACAAGTGCCGAAGATTATAGGAGTTACAAGAGAGTAACATACACAAAAAGGAGGAGAGATAATGACGATAAAATTTTTGATAGAGAAGAAGGAGTAAACTAAACCAGACCACCTCCCAACCACCTACTAGACAGAAAATGAGGTAAATATAGCGGGATACGGAAAGGGGGTGGGGGTGGTGTGCATTTCCTCACAATTGAATCTCGAAGAACAAAAGCATAGTGGACAGTTTTGGTAAAGACAAGCACGCCAACATAACAATGTTCATATAGTGCGCGTTAAAAAACAAGACAAATAGACATAAACAAAAGAAGAATAACAAAGAAAAAGGACTTACTACAGGTGCCCCTTCACCACCCATACAGAATAACTAAGACACAAAAAGACAGATATGTTAAAACACAAATGAGAAAAGAAACCAGGAAAAACACGTTGTGACGTGGATAGGACAGGAAGCCGCCCTGAGGACAGAATAGATGTAAAAGAAGACCAACAAGACAACACAAAGGAAAATAAAATAATGCAAAACCAAAACAAAACAACAACAAAAACAAAAACAAAACAACAACAAAAACCCAACCCAAACAAACAGCTCAATGAATGCAGTAACGTAAAAGAACAAAGACGTCACAGGAACGATGGGAAAAAATATTAAACTGTATTTGCGGAGGTTTTACACCACCATCCACATGATTTTACAGACCCCAAAAGAACGACGTACACAATGAATGGACAAACATACGAGAGGGTGGGCGTGTGAATTGACAGATGGACACGTAAGCACAGTACTAATGGCCAAGACTAATCCGTAAGAAGACTAGGAAACCCGCGGCTTATCCATCGAAGGACATCCTTCAGTTTTCGTAAGTTTTACGGCACTTGCAACACAATAAGGTCATTTAAGTGCCGAAGAACAGATGTGCTACAGGAGACTAACATACACACAAAAAGGAGGAGAAGGAAGAGAGTTTTAGTAAGAGTTTTACGGCCCTTCCAACACAATAAGGTCATATAAGTGCCGAAGAATAGATGTGTTACAAGAGAGTAAAATACACAAAAAAGGAAGAGGAGAGATAAGGACGATAGATGTTTGATGAAAAAAAAAGCACCCACCAACCACTCACCCCGGACATCCTTTTCACGGCCCTTGCAAAACAATTAGGTCATAAAAATGCTGAAGATTGGAGGTATAAAGAGAGAGTAACAAAAAACAAAAAAAGAAGGACGGATCATGACTGATTATTGATAGAAAAAAAGGAGCAGACCACACCAGAACACCCGCCAACCACCCAAGTAGATGTTTTATGCCCCCATCGACACAGATTTAGACATCTCAAAAGAACACAAATGGATGGACAAACAAACATACGAGTGGGTGGGCGTGTGAACTGACATATGGGCACGTGAGTACGGACCTAATGGCCAGGACCAAGGCTATCTTAGTACAGGACTAATCAGTAAGCAGACGTGGGAAACCCATGGATTATCCATCGACCGCACATAGTGGAGCAGCAGCAGAAGGTGTATCTCGATTTCTCTGACGTCATGAAGAGGAACCAGGTCTTGTTTGTTTTAGTAAGCGATTTACGGCACTTGCAACACAAAAAGGTCGCAAACGTGCCGAAAGGAATAGAGGTCTTACGAGAGAATAACATACACAAAAAAGACGAAAGCTTAGCTTTAGTAGAGGTTTTACGGCGCTCGCAACTGCATACGGTCATTTGAGCGTCAGAAGATTAGAGGTGTTACAAGAGAGTAACAAACATAAAAAAGAAGAAAGGGAGATAAGGACGATAGATGTCCCTTAGGAAAGAAGAAGCAAACCACACCAGAGCACCCGCCAACCACCCACAAAAAGGACAAGAGATAAGGACGACAGATGTTTGATAGGACAGAAGGAGCAAACCGCACCAGAGCACCCACTAACCAACCACTTAAAAAGAGAGTAACAAACATGTTTAAAAAATTAAGGAGAGAAAGGACGATTGCAGATATTTGATAGGAAAGACGGAGCAAACCACGCAAATGCACCCGCAAACCACCCACAATTATCCATCCAACGACCGCACATCGTGGGGCAGCAGCAGAAGGTGTGTCTCGATTTCTTCTGACACCAGGAAGCGGAAACACGTCACTTGAGAGGAGCGTCGGGGTGCGAAAGCATGCCACTTGACTACTCGAAAGACCGGGGTCCGTCGGGATGAAATGGACGGCAGTTGGCGGTGGTAATGGAGTGCCTGGCACTGGCTGAACAGCTCAGCTCCTGCACTCGGAACACCTTGTTGTATACGCGCATGTCCAATTACCATGGCAACGGTGCGCATTCTAAAAACTTTGTGGAGTTTGCGCGTTTGTGTCCGTTTTAGTTTTAGTGTGTGTGTGTGGTTTTGTTTGGTTAGCCAAAGCAAAGACCTTTGCGAGGGGTAGGGTTTGGGGGGTTGAATGGAGGAGAAGATTTTTAAAGTTTTAGCAAAGTGTTTTACGGCGCTCGCAACTGCATACGGTCATATGAGCGCCAAGGGGTGGGTGTCAACAGAGAAGTCTTTACAGGGAATCAGACTTAGACTGCTCACCTCTCTAGCTTCAACAGCACAAAGTCTGCTTCGACTTTTAAGGCACCCCGGAAATAGCAGGTCACAAGAGAGTGACAAACATACAAAAGAAATAGAGGAAAATGACAATAGTAGGGATCAGGAAAGAAAAAGCAGTAGTTCCCTGTTGTAGATCAGGCACAGTTATGAGCGTGACATGAGTCAGCCCATTTTCAATTTTACTTTGCTTGAACGAGAAATGTCCCCCCTTTGGGAATGGCCTAAAGACACTACAGTCAGTGGCACTGCCCCGGGGGGTAATGGAGAAGAGAAGCACGTCGACACAATAACGATCAATTAGTCCTGGGAACAAGCAAAAACCAAAAAAACAACAACCAACCAACAAAACAGGCAGACGAACAAACAAGAGGAAAATAAAGAAGTAGGACCTACCAGTGGTTTTATCCAACCACCCTTTGCGCGCGGGAATACAGAAGTGGCATTCTTAAACTATTAAATGCGCTTGGGAGTGGGGAGTGATGTGTGTGTGCATGTGTGTGTGCATGTGTCTGTGTGTGTGTGTGTGTGCATGTGTGTGTGTGCATGTGTGTGTACATGTGTGTGT
>NW_004797735.1:332298-333384 GCF_000002075.1 Aplysia californica | reverse complement strand
TAAGTTGGCATAAACATACACAGACGGTTATAAACACACGAGAAAAGACATGGGGGAACGAGGCCACAGAAGGGATAAACAAACTAGCGTGCGTCCTCCCATCCATCCAGACCACATAATACACACGCGCGCGTGTGTGTGACCTGACATGACATCAAACCTTGGAGTAACTATATAGTTACTCCAAGCATCAAACAGCACGACTAACGATATTTCCATCAACCAAATGGAATGAGGCAGGAGCCCGTAAGGTGCCCTCGGTAGAGTGGCCACGAGGGGATGATGACCTCCGCTGACCCCTCGGTGCAACCACGAAAACGTAACGCAACATTCCTTTTTCTGACCTCTCGGGCCGGGACAGTGGCGTGATGTACCCGTGTGGCGTATCATGGCAAAGTAACTAACCTAGCCTCCCCGGGCAAGGGTGTTTGGGTTTGTTTTGTTTGGGTAACGAGAAGCACGTCGACATAACAACGATCGTTTTGTTTTAGTAAGCGTTTTAGGGCATTTGTAACACAATTAGGTCATGTAATTGCCAAAGATTAGGTATAACAAAAGAGTAACCAACAAAAATGGAGGAGAGATAAGTTTTAGTAAGAGTGTTACGGCACGAGTAACCCAATTCGATCATTACAAGTGCCGAAGATGAGAGGTTCTACATGAGAGTCACAAGCACAAAAAGACAACGGGGAGAGATAAAGACGACAGATATTGTATGGGAAAAAGGAAGCAAACCACACCAGAGCACCCACCAGCAACCTGCAACGATCATTCAATGCAAGGGGGAAAAAACAAACAATGAATACACAATATAGCAGAAACAAAGGGAGAGAAAAGAAGTATAGGAGCTACCAGAGGTGGCCTTCAGCGACCCAGGAGGCGAACGTGGAGCAAACCCAAGCAAAACAAACGTGACAAGGGGCAGAAACCTCGTGAGATGTAAAGGTACTGACGCAAGGCATTCCAGTCTCCTATACAAGGTAGGAGTGAATCACTGCACGCACTTTGTCCTTATGGATATATCTAGACAACAGGAAAATCAATAAAAATGCATTGCAAAACTTACCCAACAAACAAAATATAATA
>NW_004797735.1:328463-330112 GCF_000002075.1 Aplysia californica | reverse complement strand
GGGGGTAAAAAAAGGGGTGTCGGATATTTAAAACCAACCTGAATTGCACCTCCCAAACGCGGTGGCTCCAGGAAGTTGAAGCAAAAACAAACCAAAACGAAACAGCATTCAGGCGGGTTAGATCGACCGTCACAAATAATTGTGCAACTGGTGGTAAACAAACAGGACACTTCCTTCTTGGGATTTGCGATTCCGAGGAAGCAATACTTAGTCGACTCGTCGAAGTGTGTTATTCGAATACTGTGTCAGAATGCCTTTTAGTTTTGGTAAGTGTTTCACGGCACTTGCAACACAATAAGGTCATATAAGTGCTGAGAATGCCTTTATCATTGTTATTTTTTTTTATTTTTTTTTAATTACAAGTGAATCAGCAATATTCGCTATTCAATACTCTTGTTTCCTCCACTTTTCCTTTTGCCTTATTTTCACGAAGTACAAAATATTGTGATATTCAACTCGTTGATTTTAAATATAAAGAAATATGCTCCAGTTTAAGTTGTACATGGTACATGATACCATTAGCGTCCTCAAACCACTCGTTCCGAGTTTAGTTTTAGTACGAGTTTTACGGCACCTACAACACAGTAAGGTCATAAAAGTGATGGACGGATATTAGAGGATGTACAAAAGAGCTGCAAACACAAAAAAGAGGAGAGATAACAAAGACAGATGTGTGATTAAAAAAAGAGGCAAAACAGATCAAAGCACCCGCGAACCACCCGCCCTTAAATAAAGGTGACAGTGAAGAAGTGACTGATCAATGGTCATGTCATGGAGTCAGCTCGGTAACGGCTTGATTTCGCCAGAAATAACAAAGATAACAACAGAATCACTGAAGAGGAAGTCCATTAACAGATCCACAGATATAAAAAGCACCCAAAGTCACGATCAGACACAAACAACTTTGACAAGCATTTTATGTTTCTCCACTACTCGTGCCATGTTCGCCTAGCAACCTTAATATGAACAAGCTTGCAGACAGACAGACAGACAAACAGAGACATAAATGTCAGACAGAGACATAAATGCCACACACACACACACACACACACACACACACACACACACACACACACACACACACACACACACACACAAACAAACAATCCCACCCCCCGCCGCACACACAAAATTAAGACACATAGGACGACTCAAAACAGACCAAACTGAAAGATGCATAACAAGCACTTTACCCAACCACGAGTGCTATGTTTTCCTATCACGGGGCCTGACCCGAAAAGCTGCTGTTTTCGCCCTGCCATCCTGACAGTTCACCTTCCGCACAATAAACACCAGGGCATCCCTTATCGAGCGCCGGTCGGGGGGCTATCTGTCGGGTAAAGTAAACTACCGTGGGTCCTGAACAGTCTCATACACAATTGAGTCTTGCGAGCAAGCAGAATAACATTATCACCACCCAGACCGCTGCAAATTAATGTCTCCACGCGGCCGTAAGATGACTTATTTTCCCTTTACTTTAAAAAAAAGTTTTTTGGTTTTTTTGGGTTGTGTTGATCTGTATGCTTTTCTTCTGCTCTGTACATTATTTGCCTATCTATAAATACATTAATCTATGCCCATATAGATCTAAATGTCTCTCTGTCTGTCTCTCTGTCAATCTCTCTCTCTCTCTCTCTCTCTCTCTCTCT
>NW_004797735.1:325854-327525 GCF_000002075.1 Aplysia californica | reverse complement strand
ACACACACACACACACAGACACCATGGCTGCCATTCAGAGTTCAGGAGACGGAGGACGGACGGACGGACAGACAGCAACCCAAAAGTGCAAGTCATAGCGACATCTAACAATCCGGGGTTTGTTGATTTAACATGCCTGGGCACTGGATTCGTCTGATATGACATTATGTTGCGTCAGTTGCTTTGTTGTTTCTTGTTGTTGTTGTTGTAGTTGGCGCGCTTTTATCTTATTTAATTTTGTTGTCGGGTTTCTTTGTTGTCTGTTCTTTGTTGTTTCCTTTGGGAGAGGTTGGGCGTCGTATTTGCTTGAATCAGCAATGTATGGCCTGTTGTTACTTACATAAAGGAAAACTTAAACAGTTCACAGGAAATTTACACTTCAAAGACGAAAGAAAGTGTTGCAACAAGTAAAAAAAAAAATTAAAAAGAAAGAAAGAAAAGAGAAAAAAAGAAAGAAAGAAAAGAAAATAAAAAGAAAAAATCAAACAAACAAACAATTATTGTATCGAGAGTCGGTACAAAAGACAGTTTTAGTTTAGTTTTGTAAGTGTTTTACGGCACTTTCAACACAATACGGTCATGTAAGTGCCGTAGATTACAGGTGTTACAAGAGAGTAACAAACACAAAAAAGAAGGAGGGGAGATAAAGACGATAGATGTTTGATAGGAAAGAAGAAGTAAACCACACCAGAGCACCCGCCAACCACCCACCCCGGACATCCTTTTCCCAGGACTTAAAGACACAATAACCACAAGCCCACGAAGAGCATCGCATGATAGCCACCTGCAGACAATCCATCTACTCTGCCTATCCGCCCAACCCATATATTTATCCATCCGCGCATCTATTCATCCACCCATGCACCCATTCATCTTTTGGTCCTTCAGTCTGAACCGCCTACCACTCTGCCTGGCTGGCACACCATCCCAAAATGCCCACCCTGCTAAACCCCAGCCTGTAAGACTCGAGTCCACCAAGAAAGACCCTCCGTCCACCTAACAAACCCACTTACTACGTCCGACACAAAAGCAAGCCCTCTATAATCAAGCTTTGCCGGCCGTCCCCCAGCTAGAGGTGGGCAAAATCCGGATAATCTGCAAGAATAACCGGATAATTGTCAATGAAATATTATCTGAATTCTGACTCGTAACTCTCTTTCCTGACCCGTTTGTTGAAGTAGTGCTAACCCGTTTGTCAAAGTGGTTCTAACCCATTTGCCGAAGCGGTTCATATATTATTTGCCGAAGAGCTGCACTAAAATAGTATCCGGATTTTGCTAAAGCGACTCATTGCCCAGCCCTACCCCCAACCTAAGCAGGGGAGAAAAGCCCCACTCTCTTGCTCTCCCCAAGTCCAAGCCCAATTTCAACTGAAGTGATGACGTCACTTTCCACCCAAGCGGACAACGACGGTCTAGGCAGATTAATTTTATTAGAAGAAGTAACCATAGGGGCAAAAAAAGCATATTAGACACTAAGAAACCTTATTAGTTAGACAGTAAGAGCAACTGCGTGGTCAGGAAAGGTTAAGTCGTTGTCGGCACATATCGAGACGGCCTTGGACTTGAGTAATATAAGATGTAACCACACCACGTGACACGCAAAAAGATATATAATATAATTGTGTGTGTGTGTGTGTGTGTGTGTGTGTGTGTGTGTGTGTGTGTGTGA
>NW_004797735.1:319106-322479 GCF_000002075.1 Aplysia californica | reverse complement strand
GAGAACACTTGATCCTATGGCACGAAAACTCTTTTTACAGGGTACTTCTTCTGTAGTTTGTTTGTTTATTTGCTTATTTGTTTGTTGGGATTTTTGGGGGGTTGTTGTTGTTGTGTTTTTTTTTTTTGGGGGGGGTATGTTGAGTTTCGGATAAATGTTCCACGGTGCTCGCAGCTAGCAGCATAAAGTCACATGAGGTCTCAATTTTGACTCTATCCATACCTCCGCCAGATAAAAAGAATAACTTTGTTTAGCAGGTTGACTGTGTGGACACAAGACAAAAGCCACAGCGAGGAGGAAGTGAAAACAGAAACTGAAATGTTTTCATTTTAACTGGCGGTGTGGATCTCGAGATAGATAAACTTCTTGTCTCGAACCAATTTATTACCAGGGGGCTCTCGCAACCTAGAGGTTAAGGTGTTCACCTCTCATTTAAAGGTTCCAGGTTCGAATCCAGGTATGGACGGAAACATTTTCTTCGTTAAAATTGTCTCATTTCACTTCCTTTCCTGCTCTCTAGCAATGTTTTGTCATCTTCTTTCGCCACCAAGTTGCGCACGCTAAAGATCCCTTGGTGGTCTAAAATCTATAAGAGCAGGCTTCGGCCACCACCCGGGCAAAATTCAAAATTTCCTACCAACTGAAAATATTTCATGTGTCCCGCGCGCTCACATGACCTTTTGCAATTGCGAGCGCCGTAAAACATTTACCCCCCAAAAAATTAAAAATATTACGAGACCTCGAAGCGCACCGTCTCTTAAAATGTTTTTAGATAACACCTGGAGGTGGCAAAACAAAACAAAACAAAAGGAAGCAAAACAAAGCAACCACCTCCTATTCCCCATCCCTCCAAAAAAAAATCCCATCTTTTTATTCTCCTGAAACCCCTGAGATCCACTGTGACCTACAGGTACCGGTACAACAATGCTGCGTACTGTAAAGAGCGTTTTCACTTCCCGGATAGCGATCTTGGTTGGTGGGGCTTCACAGAGGTGGTAGATCAGAAAATTGGTCTCCTGCAAGCCCCCCGTGTCCTCCGGTCGGCCTCATGTCATATCGGAGACACCATCGACTCGTATGAGGGGGTCAGAGCGAGGCGACACCCCAGGCAGGCCCAGGGATGCAGCATCACTGCCTTTGTTTTCCTCGTTGTCTTTTGCTTTGCTGCTGGGTGGTTGTTGTGGTTGTTGTTGTTGTTTTTTTTTGGGGAGGGGGCTCCATTCGATCCACCTTATCAATACATGCACTGTAATCGACATAAGTACGGTCACTTGTTTGCCACCTGTCTCTATCTGTCTTACCAATTCGCCACCCATATTGCCTATCCGTCATAATTTATTACCAGGTCCTCCTCGGTTCAACTTTTTCTTTATCTTACCGTTTCATTACCCAATTGCCCATTCGTCATTTATAGCTAGTTCATCGCCCGTTATATTTTTTTGTTTTATTTCTTACGTATTCGCCACCCGTATTGCTTATTCGTCACCCATTGCCTGTCCGTTCTACTTTTTGTTATGGAGCCTTTTGCTATTTATATTACCTAATCGCCACCCCCTATTGCCTATTCGCCATTTATTGCCAGGTCATCGTTCGTTTTGCTTTTTGCTAACTGCCTTACCTATTCTGTCACCAACTGCATTGTCTATTTCCACCCATATTATTGCCTATTGGTAATCTATTGCTTGTTCGCCACCCGAATTACTTTTCTCCATCCACCGTACCTATTCACCATGGTTCTTGCATAATATTATTCGCCCCTGAAGGTGTCGGCGCATGGATCTAGGTGTTCAACCGTACCATACCCCGCGGCAACCGAAACGTCACACACTATACTGACCATATATCTCTCAATCAGGGTGCCGCGTGAACGTTGCAAGCAGTCATACTCATTTCTAGCCATCCGTGAGAGGGTTAAGTAAGAGGATCACGGCACTTGCAACACAATTAGGTCAAATAAATACCGAAGATGGGCATATAAAAAGACAATGACAAATATACAACAACAGATGAGTTGTAAGGACAATATAAGTTTTAGTTTAGTTTTAGTAGAGGTTTTACGGCGCTTGCAACAGCATAAAGTCATATGAGCACCAGAAGATTAGAGGTATTACAAGAGAGTAACAAACAAAAAAGATGGAGGCTAGATAAAGACGATAAATGTTTGATAGGAAAGAAGAAGCAGCAAACCACACCAGAGCACCCGTCAACCACCCACCATCCGTGGGAGGGTTAAGTAAGAGGTTTACGGCACTTACAACACAATTGGATCAAATAAATACCTAAGATTGGAATATCAAAAGACAATGACATACAAAAAAGGAGTTATAAGGACAATATAATAAGTTTGACAAGAAAGAAGGGGCGAGCAAACCACACCAGAGCATCAGCCAACCACCCACAGGGAGGGTTAATCTTACCAAACAGAGGCCAGACAGGGACGGGTCAGCCACTGGCCGCAGGAAAGGGTCACCAAACTGACCGCAGCTGCGCGCCGACCGATCGCTGACCTGGCTGGGGCCTACGGAGCGCCAGGTTGTATTATGACCACTAGCAATATGCCACTGACCAGTGTACTTACTGAACGGCAGGCTACATGGCAGTAGAAATACCGACAGGTAAATAATAATTAATCTTCCCATGCCACCACCTCTGAGACAGAAGTCACTTTTCCGAAAATAGCGCGGTTATCAAATGGCACGAGCAGCAAAAGTGATTTAAGTTTAAGTTTTAGTAGAGGTTTTACGGCGCTCGCAACTGCATAAGGTCATATGAGCGCCAGAAGATCAGAGGTGTTACAAGGGAGTAACAACCATAAAAAAGGAGGGGAGATAAGGACGACAGATGTTTGATAGGAAAGAAGAAGCAAACCACATCAGAGCACCCGCCAACCACCCACGCAAAAGTGATTGCCAAAGTGTCATTGGTGTTTGTGGGCGGGGATTTAAAAAGAGTTTTGCGGCACTTGCAACACAATTAGGTTATGTTACAAGCGTACAAATGGGTGACAAACACAAAAATGAAAGACGACAGATAACGACGACATAGGTTTGACAGGAAAGAAGGAGTAAAAAAAATACCTGAACACTCGCCAACCACCATCTGTCATTTTTAATTAGTCCAAGCATTCTGTGTAGGTCTCAGCTTGGCTGACCCTATTCCTCTACACGTAATCAGATCAACTTAAAGCGACGTATTACAGTGATCGGATACGCAGGGTTCACTAGGCGCGAAAGGCTTATATTTCGAAAGATGTAATTTATCAAAAGACAATACGGCCAATAACGCAGTACGCATAATATGACTTTTGCTGAAGCAAATTAGCCCAATAATGGTGACAACACAGCAACAAGGAATGCACGGGCAATACGTTTTG
>NW_004797735.1:317577-319006 GCF_000002075.1 Aplysia californica | reverse complement strand
GACAGACAGACAGACAGACAGACAGACAGACAGAGAGAGAACTAGAGTGAAAACGAGAGAGAGAATGAGAGAGATCGAGAGACAGAAAGAAAAAAAAAAGAAAGAGAGAGAGATACAGAGAGAGAGAGAGTGTGTGTGTGTGTGTGTGTGTGTGAGAGAGAGAGAGAGAGAGAGAGAGAGAGAGAGAGACAGAGAGAGATGGACACATACAAAGAACAGGAGATAGATGTAATCTCAGAAACTTAACGTATGGAATAACGGACCTCACGTCTGCTGTAAGGCCCATGCAAAAGACAAGGGCATTTCTTCTTCTAATATTTTATTACTATTCTATTTTGATGTACGTGTCTTTGTCGCTCACTTCTACACCATTTATATTATTTAACAGGCGGAAATCGGACTCTGGCTACGAGCGATACAACATCCCATCAGAAAGACCCTGATACTTGATAAAAATTTTCTCCAATCTTTGGGATCCAGCTCGGGTCTCCTGCGTGTCACAGCCTCGAAGTGTCTAACCACTACACCACCGACGAACGTGAATAGACCGTTGTGTGGGAGGCTTGAATTTTTCTCAGCATTCATCTCGGAAATGAGAACCATCATTGCAGGGCGGATTCTTTTTGGATAAAACCCAAACCTATACTTCCGATATTCGCTACCCAAGAATTACAAATTTTGTCCGATATTTTTGGTCGTTTTGACTTACTAAGGCCATGAGGTTGGAAAGTAAACGCTCTATCTGCTCTATAAAGATCATAAGAATACTCGGAGTCATTATCGAGGTAGTCAAAGAATTGCTTTCTAAAAGTCTTGACATGTTCTTAATTAAACTAAAACTTTTTGAAGTCAAATTTAAAAAAAAACCCAGGTAACTGAGCGGATAGAACTTTATTTTACTCTAAGGTAGAGCATTGTCTACACTCTCTATAGTAGGGTGTTTGATTTCACTACTTAGGTTCAGTTTCAGTTTTAGTACTAGTTGCAAATTACTTGCAACAAAAATATATCGAAGATAAAAGGCTCCATAAGAGTTTAAATAACATACAAGTAAATAAAAAGGTAACAGGATAAAAGGTGTTACAAGAGAGTACAGTAACATACGAAAAAAGTTGGTGGGGAGACAGGGACGATAGATGTTTAATAGGACAAAGAAAGCAAACCACGTCGGAGGGCAGACCGATCACCTTCTAGATTTCACCGACACCACCGTCATCAACGACAACAACAACAATAACAACAACAACAACAACAACAACAACAACAACAACAACAACAACCACAGTAGCACCAGTACCAACACCGACATCACTACCACCACCACCGACATCATCATCTTCCCAAAACAAGCAACAGTACACGTATCAACAACTCAAAACACTACCACCAGTAGTAGCATCAATCAATAGTTAGTTAATGACCAATAAGT
>NW_004797735.1:315060-317074 GCF_000002075.1 Aplysia californica | reverse complement strand
TTTTTCCCCTCCGTCAGTGGCCTGCTTCTTCGTTGTTTCCCTAATCCTATCTCCTTCAGGTATTTTTACACCCCCCTCCCCCCCAAACCACACACACACACACACACGCACAAACACACACCTTTTCCCTGAACACCTTTTAATTAGAAGTTTGACATGTCTAGCAGACGACCTTCTGCTTTACTTCGGCTCAAACTGTCATAGCAATATCTTGGGTGCAAAGATTTAGATCTCACATCGTGAAGAAGACAAGACTGTCATTGTTGGTGCCGTAGAGGATGTCAAGATGGCTTTATGATATCGGTTGTTTTGAGAATATTGAAAAGATCTTACGTTTGCTTTAAGTCACAAGGGGTAGGAAAAAAAGTAACAGATGGAATGGTTAAGACGACACCATCTGTTTTAGTGCCGACAGTTTTTTGAAACGGCACTTGCTAATTAAAGAGAAGTTACTTCAGTGTTGTGTCATTTTTTTGTGTATGTATATTATACCATGTTGTTGGTAGAATTAGGCGCACGACAGAACAAACACTTGCTTTAAAGAACGTCTTATCGGGATAGGATAAAGAGAAAACTGTCTGATGTGTAGAAAACTATATCAAGATACGATCATAATTTTCTCTTAGGGTCCTAAGAATCATATTATAGATCGAATACATTTACTTAAAAGCGATACAATGAAAAGAGGATGAATGTATAATGGAATAAAAGAAAACATTAATAAATAAATATTTGCTATGCCCATATTTTCTTTTTGAAAAAAAATGATGCTGATCTCACAATTTGGGCAAAGACAGGTGGTAATCCGTTATGAATGATTTTTTAAAAAAAGGAAAGAGAACAAAATGTATTACATTAAAAGAGGCGAAAACCATTTAAAGTGAACTAAAAAGCACCACCTATATCATGCTTTCGAAAAGTTGAGTCAATGCCAAACCAGAAACATTGCACTAGGCTGCCAGCTTTTCGACCACGTCATAGCCCTTTTTATCCAATGAAATTTAACACTACTTGTTCAAAAATGTTCCGACTCGGAGTTAGCCTTCTCTTACTTAAACGAGCCTTTGTAAGGTACACTTGATACCTGAATCTGAAACCGTCATGCATTGAAATAGGTTTCGTGAGGAATAAGAAATGTTTTTAGCATGTCTGCGAGCTGACATTTAACACTCGCAACAAGATGAAACAGCCATAAAACGTCGACATTAAAGCAGGCCCCAGAAGGTAATGCCTTTTACACTAAGCATTACGTGTCTTAGCACCCTTGTCTGGGGGTAATCAAACCGATACTTTTTTCTAGTCTGAGGTAACGAATACGATTACATTTATCTTTTGCCTCAGATGCAAAGACATCACTTACGTTACATAAGACTTTTTTTGCTCTTTTAACTAACGACCCGAGCAAAAACCAAACAAAATAAACCAAACAAAAACCAAACAAAAAGCAAAACGAAAACAAAACAAAACAAGACTAGACAAAACAACCAACCAACCAATCAACCAACCAACCAACCAACCAACAAACCAACCAACCAACCAACCAACCAACCAACCAACCAACCAAACAACCAGTCAACCAACCAACCAACCAACCAACCAATCAACCAACCAACCAACCAACCAATCAACCAACCAACCAACCAACCAACCAACCAATCAACCAACAAACCAACCAACCAATAAACCGACCAACCAACTAATCAAACAATTAACAAACGCTCAAACAAACAATCAAACGATGCTAAAACAAAAAGAAAAACAAGGAAAAGAAAGACAGAAAAAAAGAACATCACAGAAACACTAGACTTTTACTGAAAAACTAACACGAACGCAATTCGTAAACCACTGGAGACTGACTACACAAAGAGTTGAACAAGTGGGGGACAAAATGAGTTTGTGTTTTAGACTGAAACGACAGCAAGTCAAGATATGATTAGCTGTAGGTCACAACACCTGTTATGTACAACAAAGTGTAATATATTGGAAAAGTCCAAACGCTGTCTCCAGTTCCAAG
>NW_004797735.1:311297-312918 GCF_000002075.1 Aplysia californica | reverse complement strand
GATAGATAGATAGATAGATAGATAGATAGATAGATAGATAGATAGATAGATAGATAGATAGATAGATAGAGAAAGAGAGAGAGACACATACACAGACGGTAGTGTGCTATATCCATCCATCTCCCTAGAGCGTTAGTGAGAGCAAGATGTAGACGCAATGTCAAAGATCAAAGAGAAGCTACTAAAAAAGGTCTGTCGAGGCCGGACTGAATGGGATATTATTGTGGCCTCCGTGGCCTTGTGGTTAGGCTCACGATCTCTCAACCGTAAGGGTATGGGTTTGAATCCCGTCAGGGACCCGACGTTGTGTCCTTAGGAAAGGCATTATACTCGAATTTTCCTCATTTCGCCCAGGTGGAAATGGATACCCGGCTATAGACAGCCAAAGTTCCTGTCAGCTGTTAGTGTTTGAGCATGTGCAATCTACAGCTTGCACTGCATGCTTCCTGGGAGCTGAAAAATTTTCTGAGTGTTCTAGGGTCTACTAGGGCAACAATAATTGTAAAGCACATTGTATTATACATGAATATATATAAAGGGGAAAATGGTGGAATCCCAAGAAGAGAATGACAATGCTAGGTGCACAGAAAAAGCAAAAAAAGAGACCAAAAATGAGAAGTGATAGGACGAGGATTAAGATCCAAATGCCTTCACGGTTCAAAAAGCGAACGCTCAAGATAATAAACCTCTAATTTAAAAAAATTGTTGGTGTTTTACCGCGCTCGCATCTGCATAAGGTCTTACTTGCGCGGGGGACACACTTAACATTTTCAATTGGTTGGACATTTGGAATTTTGCCTGGTTGGCGGTCAAATCCTGCTTTTATCGATTTTGAACCACAAAGGGATCTTTAACATGCGCAACTTCCACACGGGACCTCCGAGATTTTCACCCTTTTCGGGGAAGGCAAAGTCTAGATCTTTCCTACCAGAAGATCAGAGGTGTGGCTGAAAGACAACAGTAAGAAGGAGCCAAGGAATAGCTGCAGAAAGGCTGCCGAAAGAGTCAGGAACCCAGAATAAACCTACAGGCCATCGATTATACACATCAAACTCATCAACCTGATCCAATAATTTAATCAGAAAATATCTTCATGAACACAAAGCTGCCATGCGATCAGACAGAGCTCACAACAAGCGACAAACCGATATTCGAAGCAACTGACACAATCGGAGTGGCAATAATTAAAACATAAATGCCTCGACTGCGTTCATTAGTTTACGGTTTCCCAATAATTTCCATAATGGTTCCACTCATGCGTGAGTTTGTTTGACGTATGGGTCAATATTCAGTGTAGTGATAGTTCAGCTGTTGCGCTTGGCTGTTTTTCTCTCTTACTCTTTCTTTCTGTCTGTCTCTTTCTCTCTGTGTCTGTATCTCTGTCTCTGTCTCTTTCGAACTCTTTCTCTCTCTCTTTTACTCTTTCTTTCTCTCTGTCTCTTTCTCTTTCTCTATGTGTCTGTATCTCTGTCTCTGTCTCTTTCGATCTATCTCTCCACGACCTCCCCCCCTCTCTCTCTCACTTTCTGTCCCCCTCTCTATCTTTTACTCTCACTCTCTCTGACTCTCTCTCTGTCTCTGTCTCTCTGTCTCTGTCTCTCTGTCTCTGTCTCTCTGTCTC
>NW_004797735.1:307729-309201 GCF_000002075.1 Aplysia californica | reverse complement strand
AGAGAGAGAGAGAGGGAGAGAGAGAGATAAAGAAAGAAAGAGAGAGAGAGAGGAAGCACTCACTACAGAAAAAAAGAAATAAGAAAAAAAAAAAGAACCAACTACAAAAAACCAACCGATTGTTGTGGTTCTATTTCCTTTTTTTCTTTTTCTTGAAGTGCCCCGCCCACCTGTAGCGTATGCATGCGCCCATCACAATTGCTGTGAAAAAGAGCGTGGGGTCCGTTTTTGTTCTAGACGCGAAATCCGCAAATATTTGAATGTCACCAGGCGCGAATCTAATCGCTGATGCACCTGTGGTTCCTCTATTGTAAATTCAAAGCCCGACATGCGCAGAGCGTGAGCTCAGCACACGACTTGCTTTTCTTCCTAGGTTGATACACGTTTGAAAAGAACAGCGACGACATAGGACTTGCGCGCACCAAAAAAAAACACCTCCACCAAAAACCAACAACAACGGTATATTATTTTTTTTTACTTGAGGGCGAGTAGGGGAGCAGAACGCACTTCATCGGCGATATCATCGGCTTTCAATAATACTTTCAAGACAGCCGTCAATCGAGGGCCACGAATTACTACATTTCAATTTTCTCCTCTTTTACGTTTTAATCCAAACACCATCTGTTGGATAAGCTTATTAACTTTTGTCACCCCCCAGTTGACATTTCTTTGCCAGTTGATGTTCATAACGACCTGTTCGCTATTTTTAGTTAGTTCGAAAAGACGAACGTTGTAACGACAGTCTACCGTTAATTATGTGCGAACTGGCGTGGCTCCGCTCGAGTGGAACGGCTCTGTCAGGTGTCAAACGTACGTTCACGCGCGTGGCGATTTTTTGTTGTTGTTATTTAAGAACGGTTGGGGTACGCTCTATACAACCCTATTGACAATATTAGCCTAAAATTTATGCCCAGCTTTCACAGATGGGTCGCTGGGTTCACAGTACACTTTGTCTCTCTTAAGTGTAACTGAGGCTTTCAACTGGTCTAGTGCCAGGTGGAGAGGGTTCAGGTTCTGTATTATGCACTATCACTACAAAGGTAAGCAACCATACACACACACACACACACACACACACACACACGCACACACACACACACACACACACACGTTGAGTCGAAAGCCACATGAATTTTGTTCTTTCTTTTCTTTTTTTTACGTCTCGTAATAAGCTTTAAAATAACATTTTGTTTCAAGCTGCTCTGAACTGATAACATATCGCAATTTGTCCGTCTCCATAGCACAATAAACCTTCACAAAAAGTTGTACTTTTAAATTTTGCATACGATTATGATATGAGGTAGATAGTGGAATCGTCAACAACGAAGACAACTTGTTCATTTATTTACTTTGTAAAAACATATTTATAAATGTCTCTTCCTTGTTGTTGCGCGATTTCGTTAGGTCTATTTTTTAAAAATGTGGTGGCAGCTCTTTATAGTGTTGTTGTTGTTGCTGCTGCTGCTGCTGCT
>NW_004797735.1:306101-307627 GCF_000002075.1 Aplysia californica | reverse complement strand
GCTGCTGCTGCTGCTGCTGCTGCTGCTGCTGCTGCTGTTGTTGCTGCTCTTACTGTTGTTGTTGTTGTCGTTGTCGTTGTTGTTATATGTTATGTATTTTGCGCGAGTGGCAAGCACAATGACATGGTTAAAGGGCTGTCAAACCTTGTGACTCACGGGAACAGGGAAATATAGGATTAATCATCATTATTATCAAATGACAGATTATCTGTGACAGACATCGGCGATCATGATTTTCCATTCCTTCCTTTACTCGGACGCTCCCCAAAAGGCTACATTATCCTGATCTTTGCCCATCACCAATCTGATTAGGCTCTCCGGCTCCAAATAAATTGCTCTGGGTCTGCCTTCAATTTTGCAGACGAAAGCTAGATGTGCAAGCTCCTTAGGCCTATTCAGGTGTCCCAGAAACTGCATAATTTGTCTTTTCCTGACTTTTTTGTAACTGAACGGTTTTCAAAGACTTCTTCAAATACTGCCTCATTTGATTTATTTTCCTTCCAAGAAATTCTCAATTGTCAGAAATTGAATTTCTGCTTTTCCTATTTTCTTTTCACGGTTTTTAGTGATTGCCTAGCATTCACAGCTGTATAGAAGGGTGACCACACATAGTCTTTCAGAACTTTCATTTTGGTCGTCAATGAGATGTTTCTTTATTTCAGGATAGTACTAATGTTGTTGAAGATCTCTTTAGCCATTGCAATTCTTCGTTTTCTTTCTCTGTAACATTTATTATTGACATCAGATGAAAGCCATCACTAAAGCCCTTAACTGGATTAAGACGATGGAGTATCAGTCTGCCATCCTCGTCACCGACTCGATGAGTACCGTCGAAAAAGTGAAGAAACAAATGATGTATGCAGACTGGCGAGAGGCAATACAAAGCAGCAGACTGACAAGGATTGTATAGATATTTAGCCCTTGTTATGCAGGAGTTCAAGGCAATGAACGTGTTGATAAGCTAGCCGGCCAGGCTGAGATTGGCGGCACCATGCAATTAGATCCACCAACAGTCATGGCAGCATTGACAGCATGGTTCAACGACCTCAGAGAGGATGAAGGCACCACTTCACACACAGTGGATACACTAAGATGTCTCTAGAGGGTCGTGGAGAGAGGGCAACCTGTGTGGAAAAGTCAGAAGAATATCCAACCAGCTGTTGACTTGCACGATCAGCAGACAGACACTTTAATGAATCATGGAGAGGAGGGAGGAGCAGCTACGGCATTGTGCCGTCTGCAATGACGCCTCTTCTCAAACCAAGTATGTAAGTAATCAGATGCAATTATATATTCCTAGACATCCAAACTGATGGACTTGAAACTGGATTTATTATTAACTTATTCCATTTGTAAACATGTTGAACGCACAATTGTGCACAACTCTTTAAACTTATAAAATTTTATAACAATCGCAAAACAAATTAGTTGTAGTGTCCAGCAGAAAGTGCAAAGCACATGTACGGGGTAATAGATCTCTCTCTCTCTCTCTCTCTCTCTCTCTCTCTCTCTCTCTCTCTCTCTCT
>NW_004797735.1:304953-306001 GCF_000002075.1 Aplysia californica | reverse complement strand
CACACACACACACAGACACACACACGTCAACCAGTATGATGTTCACTTATGGGATGGACGAAAACCTCACAGAGAGGAAGAGAAATTGGTTTCAATTACTACGATCTTAATTTTGTTTATTGCCATAAACATACACACTGTTACATTTCGTCATAAAATTGACACTAATTATGTGAAAACGATACTGATAGGCAGAACATTATCTTAACATATCTTTTTTGGGGGGGTTTTAATTGCAACACCTACATATAACAGTCTTCGACCCTGCTGATCTGGGCCAGCCTGTGGGATACAACTTCCAAGTAAAAAGACCGAGATACTCGATAACAAAATATCCCCACACTGGAATCGAACTCGATTCTTCTGTGTTCGACGGTGAAGGGCAGAATCATTTACGCAGAATTAATCTTCACGATGAGCTATAAGGACTATGGCTATCGAGGTTAACATAAGTTGTGTAGAAAACTTAACAGCAAGAAAGACGAAGATGAATGATACAGTATCTTCCCTGCTGCGGAATTGAACTGCAGACCTTTGCGTGTGTATTAAAGAGACTAACTGTCACACTATAGATACTGGTACCAATGTCTTAACGACAACTTTAATTCGTTAGCAAATTACGTAAGTCAAAATTTTGAGAATGTTCGATTTTTGCACCCACCCTCCCAAGCTCTATCAAAGATACCCATTTCAGCATAACCACAATGCAGTTTAATGCTATGATGAAGGTTTACAATTTTCTTGCTTTTTCATGATTCCCGATAAGAACAGCACAACAAAAACTTTTTTAGGTCTCAAGTGTAAAAAAGTACCCAGAAGGACTTGATGGGTTGGCTGCAATCACTACAACCAGCAGCACCACCACCAACGACACCACCATCACTACCTGCACTATTATTACCATCTCTACAGACGTTACCAATATTACCATAACCACCACCACTGACATCATCAAGACCACCACCACTACCACAATCGTCATCAACAAGGTCACAACCACCACCATCGTTAACACCACCACCATCGTTAACACCACCACCATCGTTAA
>NW_004797735.1:303242-304755 GCF_000002075.1 Aplysia californica | reverse complement strand
CCACCAACCACCATTCCGTTACCCTAAAGAAGCTACATATGAGGACTTATTTCTCTCAGAATTTAAAGAACTATAATGTACCCACTGACCCAAAAAACTTTACCCACGGGAGAGCGAATAACTAAAGTGCACAAAAATTGGCAGGAAGCAAGACAATCATTCGGGAGGAGAAACACGTAACAAAAACAACAGTACCTTGGAAGTAGCCATGGCTACCCCGAAGTTCACTGTTGAAGAACGTATTTTTATGGCTGAAACATGTATCAAAACAAAGCCCTCTATGCAACCACAGAATCTCTGCTGTAAACGGTTTAGATTAACACCAAAGACTGAAAAAATACCAAGTAAAGTAACAATACTTTAAAAAGTGGGTGGCTGACTTTAAGTCTCGTGGCTCTGTTAAAAATAAACACGAGAGATCAAAAACTAGGGTCACCCAGAGTGGGAGGCCGATGCAAGTACTGTGCGCGCTCCTGAGAATGCGGCAGTGGCGATGGAGTCTGTGAGCGAAGAGCCTAAGAAGTCAGTTCGTCATTATACTCGTTGTATAGAATCAACTATTGTTAGAGAATCTGTTCGGGGCTTGTTTAAGAATGAAACGAAGTTTAAACCGTACAAGATCCGGGTACATCAAAGGTTCAGCAAATTGAAAGTATCATTGACAATTTTGTCAAGCACCCCAGAGCGTGTATTGCCCAAAAACGGACATCACACGAAGCATGTGCTCTAACTCCCTTCAAACTTGAAATTTTAAAAGTAAATTTATCACAATAAATCGGGATGATGGCCTAGTACATTTGTGAAATCTTGTGTTTCTATCTCTATTTTAACCGTTTTATAGGCGTCTCCATGGGTAAATGTTTTCTGGGTAAGCTAACCTAGTACATTATAACTGTATCCGTAAGCCTTTCAGATCCACCCCGGGCAGAACGGGAAAATGCTCGGCAAAAGTCTTCTCCACCCGTGAACCGAATTCACGGTTTCTGCGTTCGCTGGCGAAGAGGACAACTGTTACGCCGTTCTGGAAAGACAGCTTTACTGAGAACCTACGTAGTAGAGAGAAGTGAGGTCAACCAGTGCACGAGACGGACCATGCTCGTGGCTACCGCTCTTTGCTCTCTCTAAAAAAATTGCTGCGAAAAGTGTGTGCATCATGTCGCACCATTACGCCCAACCTAAAGGCGAAACACAAATCTTAGTGTTGATCATTAATCGTCATAGTCGAAAAAACTTGCATCTGTTATGTAGCACGCAGGAGACCGAAGTTCGATTCCCGAGTGGGGCGAATTTCTATGGAGTATCCCGGTCTTTCTTCTGGGATGTTACTTGTATCTCTCTCAGCTCGGGTTGCTTTGAATGACAGGTCGGAAGCCCGCTCCTATGAGATCTAAATTGAATGGATCAGGGTGTAAAATCACCTACATTTACCCCTTCACTGCTACGACGACGGAGAGCTCACGTCTTCTTCCTCTACCTCCCCTCCCCCTCTCCTTCTCCCCTTCTCCCCCACCTC
>NW_004797735.1:299185-300685 GCF_000002075.1 Aplysia californica | reverse complement strand
CACACACACACATACACATACACACATACACATACACACACATACACACACTCACACTCACACACACTCACACACACACGCATCCCCCCCCCAAAAAAAAACAACAACAACACCCAACCCAACAAAAAACATGAGCTATATTCCAACAAAAGGAAGTCTACGGACGCTTTATTTTTTAACCAGGATGCTGTTTCCTCCAATTTCGGGATGGCCCAGACAGCAAATAAGCTCGTAGCAGCCTGCCTCCTAAATTATCATAACTCTGTAAAAAAAAAAAAAGGAGGGGGGGGCGGGGCAGAGAATGTATGGTCAAATCAAATCTCGAGTTACAGATCTGAGAAAAGACAGAAAAAGAGCAGACAAAAATGTCAAACGGAGACTTGTGAGATCATGTATCGTAATCCCTCGGCGCCAGATTCCTACTAAACAGTCAGAGTCGACATAACAAACCGTTCATCAATTATACAATAACTCCTTCTCCGGCCTGTTAACTCTGAAAAGGCCCCTCTAAGCTCCTCATTTAATGGGGCGTTCGTCGGCTTTTGCGGCTGAGAATCATATTTGTAGACCAACTCCTCGAAACCTCTACAGTACAACGGGGACGAGGCATTGCCATCAACAAAGCACCCCGCCATCTTTAACGGCCGGCGCGTCACGCCACTCGCGCATCCCGTTCACTTCCGCTTTGTGCAGGCACCGGTGTTGATAGCGGCCCCCTGGCGGGAGGCAGTCAGCTGTGAGTTGTGTACCCTCGGTCGTAAAACGTCCTGCGCGGAGCCGGTGCGCGCTCAACGACATCCTTCGGCGACCCACCCTGCGGTGTTCAGGGAGAGCTGTCGCCACCTCAGATTTTACCTGTCTAGCCTTATGGCTGCTGATGACACAGGGGGGTCCAGTAGTCGCCATGGCCGGACAGGTAGAGGGCTCGACTTGGTATTTTGGGGGTGAAAATGAGATGTAAGATGGCAGATTGCACTGTATGCTTCCTCAGATTGTTTCAGAATGCTATTAAGTCTGCTGGGGTAATAATACAGCTTGTAAAGGGCGTAGAGCGTGAGGCTATGGGGGGATTTAGCTTTACAAATTTTAATGCTATTTACTAAATGAATCGAAAGCTTTTTTAGCCTCCATCAACATTACTTACCCCATTTAGGAATTTAGATCACTTAGGAGGCTGGCTGTTTGACCCTGCCATGCAGGACAAACTTGTATTATTAGGGATACAACATAACGCAACAGACAGAGATGTTTTGTTGAAAAAAAATCAAATAAAACGACAAAAAAAAACTAACTTCGCACTCTGGAATGCAACTCAAATATTCTGTATGTAACGGCAAAGAGCCTAACCGCTACCCCATCTACTCCGGTTCTCTAGATGTTGGTGGAGACTTGGTGGGTTCGAGTGTCTTATTACTATAATTATGGTTTCTTTTTTGTACCGCATGTTTGTCCATTTTCGTTGTACGATGTAATTGTTTATTTCACACACACACACACACA